>NC_090998.1:28671742-28974772 GCF_041146395.1 Eulemur rufifrons | reverse complement strand
CAAAATGATGTGAAAATGGGAAGTTTCTCCTGACAGATTCCATTGTTCTTTGGGTACTATTTTCTTGGTATGATGCCTTTTAGCACCCTTGCCTATTCTTAACTTTCAAATAACACGAAGTTTTTAGGTATTACAATTCAGAATAGTTTTTTGTGCTTCTTATTTCTCTTTTCCTCAAAATCATTACATGTTAGGGACAGAGAGCAGTTTTTGATGACTAAAGCCTCCTAAAGTGAGTCGAGTCAGAAGCAAGGAAAATCCTAACCCTGCGTGTTGGTATAAGTGAAGGACAAAACCCGCTGGAGTCACTCTACCCGCATTTCTATTGCAGCTCAGAGATCATTTTAACTGATTTCCCCAGCTTATTCCAAGGTGGGTTTCAGAGCCTGGTGAACTAGTTGACCCGTGATCCCTTCATAGTCCATTGCATGAGTTGATATGCATGAGGGCTTTTTATCTTTTATCTAAAGAAAGAGCGCCAAGTGGAGTAGAGGAGGATGCTAGAACACCTGAAAGAGGGCGAGATGGGAAAGATGAGGAGAGTGAAGAGGCATGGCCTCTGTCTCCTCACATGCCCTGAGCCCCTGTGGAAAGATGAGTTAGGAACGAAGCTGAAGAAGCGATAATCAGTGATAATCAGCGGGTCAGAGGGAGGCGGGGGGAGGCCTGTGCAATTAGGGCACAAGCAGTGCAACTCCAGGCCTGGGTAAAATGGGGCCGTGCAGAGATAGGACACAGCCATCCTTCATCCTGAATCCCTCTCACCCTTTACAGCACCCCATGCTGCCACTGACCTCAATTCAGACTTGCGGCTGAGGGTTCCAAGGGCAGCTGCCAGCCCAGAGTAGATCTAAATGGAAGGAGCATTCTCAGCAGTGGGAGTGCTGATTACAGCAAGGAGGGAATCGGCATGAGGAAGGGAAGTAGCCTCACTACTGGTCTCTCCCCATGGGTGGGTATCACACGGGGAGGGGCTACATGCCGTCGCAATTTGGGTGTTGGTGTTAAACAGGACCTCAGACAGGTAGGTCTTGGGGAAATTCTAATTATAGGAAGAGAAGTTACCACAAAGGCCCACTGACAGGTTTAAGACAACGTAATGAGGTGCATTGCACAGCACTTTGACATGGAAGGTAGTTACCTCCCAAACAGAGGGGTTCGTTGGCTTGGCAGGTATCAGGCCAGTAGACACAGCCAACTGGGTTATAGCAAAAGGGTTTTTGTTACTTGGCACAAGTAAGGACCACACTGGGAATAGTTCCCAAAACAGTTCCCTCAAAAGGGTTGGGCTAGATTTATAAGCATAGGATAATGAGGCATAATCTGATTGGATCTTGCAATGAGGTGATGCCAAGAGGCATGATCTGACTAGATTCTGCCATGTAGTGTCTGCTTCTTAATTCTGTCCCCACTTCTCAGTCCAAGCACTTAGGTTCTGCCCATGGTTGCACACTTGGTTCATCTGGGCATAATCAGGGTAAGTGACCTTCAACCTGTGGTCCACAGCAACTGAAAAACAACTTACAACTGTGTTACGTAAAAATTGAGCCAGATTGGTCTGGTGCAGTCACAGTACTGGATAAATGTATCAGTCTTAGAGGGTTTCCTAGGTAACTGAATGCAAAAGTGCAGAAAGAATACCCATCCACCTTCCAGTATCCCCCAACCCTTTACTTAAGCATCTTTACCAAAACTGCAATGGCTCCAGGGTCTAGGTGGTTGTTCAAGATGGTGTCAATAGCTTTTTATACCCTTCACAAATAACAATCTGGACCTCCATTGCCCATTCCATGGTGGGGAACAGACACGCACGTTGGAATATGCCACCTGTTTTTGTCCTCAACCTCACTGGCATCTTTAAGTGTCACTTATAAACTAAAAATATCCTTTGAAAGATAAAAATGAGAGAATATTTTTTGACTTCAAGTAGTGCCAATATTAAATAAGTAAGTCTGAATGAAGTTAGTTAATCATAAACATGTCACCTGGCTCAGAGAATTTTATAGCCAAATCACCATCCTACAGTGGTGTCTTAGCAGTTTCCCTTCATTAAATATGCTATTTTTAAAGCTCCTATCATGTCTCCCTGACAAAGGGGCTATAGGAAAGTAAGTGAAAATAAATGCTTAATCTAATAAAAATCAAAGTGAGGCTGCATACCAAACGTGACAAAATAAAATACTTATTTCTCCCAGGGGCGTCTGCCACAGCTGGTTCTTACAGCTCATCTACTGCTGACAAATTTTGTGTTGTCCTGATTGCATCAGAAGCCAAATTGCCCCAAATTGTTTAATCATATGCATACCAGGAATACACTATATCTGACAAATATGAAGTAAAATCTACTGCCTTTGTTTTTCCCAGATTTCAATGCGCAATTATGTAGACTTTCTGAGTAACAAATTTATAAAATGAGTGTAAATTAAAATATTAAAAATTCAGGGTGATTCAGTTGGATGAATGATTCAAATGTGAAACTTCATAGCTGTGTACTCAGTCATAGAAAATTCTCATTAGGCCTGAGTAAAAGCTCTCTGATGTACACAGTTCTATGCATGTGGTCTTAAAAGATCTTCAGGTTGTGAGCCTCACTTTCTTTTTCTCATGAGACTTTTTCACTCTCCCCTAACCCATTTATGTTACAACTTAGGATTCTACATAGTTCACTCATTTTAAAGATGAGAAATAAAATCCAGTAAAGCACTCTTTTTAGATTAAATCTTTCTGAAAAGAGGTTAAAATCCTAATCCAAGAGAATGTTTTTAAGGTCTCTCCTCACCTGTGTCTAACCTTAGAGACCTGTAAGAGAATGCATTTTTGTCACCAAGCAACAGCAAATATGGTGCGAAAAAGTGTATGTTTTCTCCCCCAAGAGACTATGAATTCTTCAACTGAAAGTACTGTGCTCTATTACCTTTACATCTTTAACAATGCACATAATAGAGATATACCAGAAGCAGAGAGGAGCAGGCACAATTCCATACTTGGGCACCTTCTGACTCCTGGATTCCACAGGGAAGAGTAAGACTTGCTCTGTCAACCCAGGATTAGGCTCTGCAGCTGCAGTGAGAAGAATCCAAGGAGAAAACTCAGGGATAAAAATGGAGAAAGAGGGACATCAGACTAAAATTACCCTTAATGGAAACCCTCAGGAAGAAGAGAAGGTGAAAGAAACCAAGAAACCAGAAACACCATCAGATCAGTTAATTAAACCATGGAGTGACCAGGAAATCCAGAGTTTCCTGCAAGAATGGACATCTCTTGAATTCGAAGAGTTGAGTGAGAAAAATCATGAACGGTCTAAAGCTACTGTCGGCATCTTGAGCAGAGGGACATAAAAAAGGAGCTGGCAGGAATGTCTGCGTCTGGGGGAAAGTGTGCAGAGTTTATATTAATACTACGCTATTCGTGAGGCCAAGCAGAGGCCAAGGAGCCAATGCCAGCCTTGTCCTCACGAAGAGGTCCCTACACTGGATTCTGGGACACAGATGGAAGGCCAGCATCTTTTCAGGTCCTCCCTCTGCAGATGTGGGAGACCTGCCTCCCAAGTGCCAGCCCCCAGCCTGTGCCGACCCCATTCACTTCCAGCTGCCGCTGTGGGCTCCTCCACCCCTGAGCTACATGCAGGATCCTTGGGTACCCAGATGGCAGCCCTGGCACATGAACCATCCACGGTCAGCTCTATGCCTGTTCCCTCCCTTTTTCCTGACAGTCCCCATGTCCCCACAGCAGTGGCCCACCTTTTTCTGATTCTGATCCAGATCCTGAATTTAGAGACAATTAGAACCTGGATCCCGATCTATCTAAAAGACAAAAAATAGCACAATCTATTCATTGGTGCGTGGCTCCTTCCTCTCCCAGCCCAATGTAATGAGAATAAATGTGAAGTAAACCAAAAAAAAAAAAAAAAGCACATAATAGACATTAAATAAACATGAAAAGAATAAACTATCCAACATGCGAGATATACCAAATATTCCTCTGCCTCACCCTATTTCAAGAAAGATTTGTCAGATCTTCCACATAATTTTTCCCAGTTATGGATTGTGTCAGCAGTGGATGCCAAATATTACATGTAAATTAAATACTGCACAACTATTTTCGGTAGCACAGACCACTACACACCTAGTTGATGGTCTTAACTAGCTGCTGTAATTTCTGCCTGTGCACAAAGAGAATATACAGAAAACAGCAGAGAGCTGAAAAACATTTATTTATAAATGCCTAACTGTGGGTACTGCACATGAAATAATTCTCTTTAAAAAGATTATTCTCTGAATGCATAAAGATCTTGGAATTTGACTGTGTTTATCTTATTCCTCATCATAATAAAATCATTATCTCAGTTCTTGTGCACTAATTATGGAAAAGCATCCTAAATTGTAGGCATTATCTTTTTTGGCCTATTGTTAAAATAGAGATATAAGACTGATGGAACAGTCTCTTTGTGGCAATAACATTCCAAAGTATAAACAAGACCAAAGACCATGCCAGGGAAGGGTTAAGTCACGCACCCCCTACACTTACTGAATAAATTATGTTCTAACTGCCACGAGGATTTTTTTTCTTTTCTTTTTCTCTAGCAGCTGAACAATCACTGGCCCCAGATAAACAGTATTGAAACAGTTGCTGCTCACCCACAGCCAGATGCTGACTGACTCTCCACCCCAGTGTTCCACAAGCCACAACTACAGCTTTGATTTAGACAAGACACCGATTTCAGTAACTTTTTCCTGATAAACAACACAGACTCAAAGACTGGTTTTGGACGGCTCCCGGAGTCTGCTCACAGACTTTCCCTGTGCCCTGTAAAAGACCTCCTGACATAAAGAGTTGAGTTTCACCTTATTCTAACATTAAAACTCCACCCCAAGTGAACACAGGATGTGTGTTAAATATGTTTGCTCACTGCTTATGTGTTTGCTGACTTCATAAATATTCATAAGACTCTCTACTCCTCTCTTAGTATATATGTGAAACAAATCCTGCAAAGCATAAAAGCCAGCTAGCTTCTCCCTCCTTTCCGTGGAGCATCTTGCTCCTTTAAGAATTTCTTCTTCAGAGACACATATTGCAATGGTTACTGAAATTATTCTCTGTAAAACTGCTTAGAGATTCCTACAGGAAATATTTTACCTTTTAAAAACCAAGTGAAGGCGGGCATGGTGGCTCACGCCTATAATCCTAGCACTCTGGGAGGCCGAGGTGGGAGGATAGCTTAAGGTCAGGAGTTCGAGACCAGCCTGAGCAAGAGGGAGACCCCACCCCCACCCATCTCTACTGAAAAAAAAAAGAAAGAAAGAAAGAAAGAAAGAAATTAGCCAGACAACTAAAAATAGAAAAAATTAGCCAGGTGTGGTGGCACACACCTGTAGTCCCAGCTACTGGGGAGGCTGAGGCAGGAGGATCGCTTGAGCCCAGGAGTTTGAGGTTGCTGTGAGCTAAGCTGATGCCACGGCACTCTAGCCCAGGCAACAGAGTGAGACTCTGTCTCAACAATAAATAAATACAAACCAAATGAAAAAGAAAATTTTAAATGATTCTTTGATAGTTTCAGAAAAAGTTGAAAACTACTAGTTGACATAAGTATATTGCCTTCTATATAATATGATATATACATATATAATCACTCAGTTGGATAGCTTTTTTAAACTTTCAGCATAAAAACACATTTCAGAATGAGCCTATAAAATGGTGTGGTCAAAGCTATTATTTCTGTCTGAACTGCAATAAGCTGTCAATAATTAACCCAACAAACCAAGATAAAATGTAATTCATAGTGTTATCAAAAAGATCATGAGATCTACAGAGGAAGTAAAAAGAAACTTTATTTTTCAGCAAAAGGTAATCTGTTGATCGGGATAGTGTGACCTTGGGTGTCCCAATATATGAAGGCACACTTCACCTAGCATGTGCAGATTTGGCACATATATGTTCAATGTAGAAAGGCACATTTCACCTAGCATATGCAGACTCAGTACATACATGTTCGATATGTGAGGACATACTTCTAGCATGAGCAGACTAAGCACATGCATGCATAATATATAAAAGCATACTGCACCTTCGTGTACAGACTAAGTTCCAGCAAAAAGCAACCCCTGAGGAGACTTTTGAAGCATCAATTCTTAATATAGCTCAAGTTTCACCAAGTAAAACTGTAAATATTTTAAGCACCATAGTGGACACTGTTGCTCCACTCTCTACCATATCCCCTCCGCCCCAACTCTGAGTTCCTGATGATGTTGTGGACAATTTCTGGGCACATCAACAAGTTCCCACCTGAGACACACTTCCTTGTCTGTTTCTCCACCTTTAGGCTCTCTCTGAGGTTGCTCAGGCCGCTGGCATGCATAGATAGCAGTGTAAAAATCTTAATGTTTTTCTACTTCGGACATGCTTTGCGTTTCCTACTCTTTTTCTAATATGGTGCAAAGCTACTATAAGCAAGGCTGTTTTCATCCATACTTGTAGGCAGTCTAGAAGTGCAACCTTCAGCCAATGAGGGAAAGGATTGGGTAGATAAATGCCACAATTTCCTTGTCCCTCCGTGGAACAATTCTAAGTTCCTGCTGTGTCCCCAGGTGGACAGAACCCCTGGCCTACAGAGGTAACCACCTCAATTAATGCATCTCCAGTGGCTTCTCTCTGCTTCCTTTCTCACTGGATCCATCCAGATAAACTACCTACCCCCAAGTCCTTTTTCAGATTTTGCTTTTGTGGGATCACAACCAAGATAAAACCTTCCTTCAAACAAAGTCAGTAGTGAGGAACAAATCAAAGGTAGTGCAGATAGTTGATAGGGAAGCAGAGGAGGAAAGAAGTGTCGCCTTTTACTTAGCTCAAAATGTGTTCCAGTCGTAGTATTCATCGAGGTACCATTAAGCTAAGAATACCTTATAAGGGGCATATTCTCCATTTGCAAATTGTGGCTGTTTCAGGCGCAGCTTCTGGGGCTATATCTCTACCAACATATTTCCCTTATGACACTTGGTTTTCAGTCACTAGCTATGTCTGTGGACTCCACCATTTGTCTTATTAGCCAAAGCTTAGAGATTTACTAGTTAGATTTCCACACTGCTTTACCTTTCGCTCTCTCTAGCTATTATCAGTCTGGCTTATAGTAACTGTGAAATATATGAATGAATAAATGAAGGAAGGAAAGGAGAGAGGGGAAGGAAGGAAAGAAGAAATACAACCAAGTTTTAAAATGCATTGGGTACTAGGCCATGTAGTTCTGAAGGGCAGATTGGCTTCATTCTGCATCAGTAAATTGCAGTATTTGCAAATTCCTGGGTTATCTGTAATTCCTAACAATAAGCTTGGATACATGAGACAAGAAATTTGACATACCAGAAACTCAGGAAAAGCTCTGGAGTCTGAGGAGCATTCTTCAAAGGAAATTAAAGTCTGAGCACTAAAACAGAGTTCAGGAGAGGGAGTCAAAACAAGGCATTCCAAGTTCTTAGCAGAATAGCTTAGTGTAGGGAATTTTTAGTCCTTTCTTTAGAAGAACAAGGAATTCAGAAATCAAATGTGCATAAAGGAAAACAAAGTGCATAAATGTTATGGTCCCTCAAAAACATCATACAACTTCATATGAAGACGAAACTAATGATGAGAAATCTTATGAAGATTAAAATAGTAAATAATTTAGTTCTCACCAGAGATTGCCTTGAACTGACTTGTTTAAGACCTTTCTTAAGAAGTTATTTCATTCTCCATCCTCCTCAAAATGAAACCAAAATAAAGAAAATAATCAATGTTGAAATGCTTGCGATTTTTTATTTGTTTATATCACTCTCTCCAAATCATGTTTTGACAAAGGGCCTGGATGTGGAAAATGTTTTATGAAAATATTCTCTGTAGATTCTAGTCCAACCTTGGAATCTTTTCCTTCCTACCTCAAGAATGTAACTTCTTGATTTTCTTTCCAAGACAAGCAAGCTTTAGTTTAATTGAGGACATACAATAAGTAATGCATCCAGGCTATAATTTCAAACTGCTGAGCTTCTGGCACCCTGCCTCTCCTCACCATTTCTCTGAATCTTTCTCCCCTCCTCCCTTTCTCCTCTTCACTCCCACGCACGGCGCCGTCAGCCCCTCTATATCCTCCATGGAAGCAATGTGGTTGAAATTGGAATGATGGGAAGCCTTTGAAGTCACTCAGGCACAATAATTTGCTTTCTATTTTTAAAAACAGATCTACTGGTAAAATAAATCAAGTCTCAGCAGGCAAAGTGGTACAATCAAATGTTGTGTTTTGTGCCTCTTTCTGAGGAAGAAATAAATTTTTCCCTCCACATGCATGGGTATTGAGTGCAATTGATTTAGAGGTTTGGAATAAATTTCACCTCTGTCCCCAGATTCTTGGTCTTGAAATATTGACTACCTTGATCAGAGTTGCAGATAGGACTGGTGATGCCCCGCAGGCCAGACTCAGAACAAGTGCCAGAAAGCTCGATATGGCTGCTTGGTTGCACAGGGACAGCGGAGCCTCTAGGTCTCCTTTCAATGTTCAGGTCATAAACTAGATCCCTCACAGTTTGCATTAGTCACAGTTTGCATTAGTCACAAGTTACAATATTTTAATCTTCCCTTTGTTTCCTTCTCTGCCTGGTTGGAATGCAGGGATAGAAATTGAGGTGATAAACATTAAAGTAAATATCTTTTTAAAACCCGAGCTAGCAATAGGAAAAGAAAGGCTATTTTACATTTGTAAATATACACTCCAAAGCTTCTCACTCCAGGTGTCTGTTAGTCTTGGAGATGGGGTCACACTGATCCTCTTGCAATCATTTTTGAAAAAGGTGAATGCTGAAATGAAGTTCTCTGTACCATGTCTTTTGAGCATTAAATGCCAGTCTCAAAGTAATTTAAGCAAAATTCCACGATCCCAGGTGTATCAGTGACAAAGACTCTCTTCTTGACCAGACTTTAGTGTGACTTCTAGCAGATTAAGACTGTGTCCTTATGATGACTCCGTCTCTGCCTTAAAATGCCCAGCTGAGAATTATAAATCTTTTCTCTGTCCCTGAGGTGTAAAACCCAAAAGTGTCTCTTCAAGGACCTAGGAGCCACCTCTCTGAAATGCAAACCTTAAGGAGATGACTCTTACCCGCTGCGGGAGGGTCAGGCCTAACTTCTGCAGCAGTCTTGCTCCGACTTGCACAACTGCGCCTGTCATAAAGATACAAGTTTGTTTCTCCTCCAGATAAGCACCGATTAGCAAACCATATGGCCTAGTGACATGGACCAAATGCCCTCTTAACACCTTTCAATGTCTTTCCTTTAACACACTCCAGTATTTTAAAAGTCTCCTGCCTTTTCTTTCAGCAGAGTTGAGCTCTGTCTCCAAAAAAGAAAAACACACACACACACACACACACACACACACAAGGAGGCTATAATTAAAGTTGAAATAAGAACATAATTTTTGCCCATGGGAATGGGAAGACTTAAAAAGATAGCACTCAATGCTAGCAGGAGTGTTGGACAACCCGGCAATCTCCCAACCTGAATTCATATAACCTATGGGAAAGTAATTTGTCCATGAAACTGTAAAATGTGCATTCCCTTTAACCCAGCACTTTTTTCCCTAGGACACTAGCCCACAGATACAATAACATGAATTATAAAACAATTCTTATAGCATAATTCCATTTTTTGTGAAGAAACATATATATACAAATGCATGTATGTGTGTGTGTGTGATGTATTTATCTTTAGCTGGGTCTATATTAAATCATAAAAAGTTTGGGAAAGACAGGCACAAATAGGTACTGTGGAAAATGGAGTTGAATGGAAGAACTTTGTTTATTTTTTTATATATGTTCATCTTAAAAGTAGTCATTTTTACCATAATTAGAATGGTAATTTTAACCACATCTATGTGGCTTTCATTTGTAAACTGAATAAAATACTTGACTTTAAGTTATCTTTACTTTTTCCTACAATAAACATAATTTTTTTCAATTTATTCACATATTCTTCAGTTTGTAGCTCTATTTTTCACATCATAGTCAGCAAATAAATATTTGTTGAATAAATGAATTAATAATCAGACATTCTCTTTTATCTGCCTGTGAGCCTCTTTTTCCTCCTTAAATACAATAACTAGTTTTGATTTCCATTGAGCTTATTAGTGCTAATTATTCATCAAGTTTTTTTAAGATTTTTAAAAGTTACTTTCCTTGTCCTAGGGATTTAGCAACTTCTCAGTTCCCTTCTCCCTCCTACTGCCCTCCTCTCCTCATCCACCCCCAGCTGGAAAGCATGCATTTGTTGGCATATTCTGTCTATGTACTCATTTATAATCATTGATTTAAATATCTTATTATTAGAAATGAATATTTTTTTCAAACATGAGGAATAATGTGAGATGATTTGAAGAATTGTTTCTTCAATGTCTAAAATAAATTATTGGACTCAATCATAACCTGTTTTATTATTCTAGGCAAAAAATAATTCCCCAATTAACCAGAGAGGGAAAAGATTAATTTAGTTGTGAAAATACAGAATTCCATTCCCGTAGTTTAAAAAAAAAAGTGTTAAAACAAGCAAATCTGCACATCAAGCAGATTTTCTACAGTGATGGTCAAAATGGTTTCTGTTCACAGGCTATCTGAAGTCCCCCCTTCTTAAGTCCAGACTATATATTTGGCTTATGATGAGTCTGTAATCAAAGTAATAATAAAGATTTTTTTATGCTTCTCTCCAGAAAATCCAGCTGCCTTTATTTAAGTGATCTGCAGGGAAAAATTTTTCATAGGTGGGGTTTTGTTATTGTTGTTGTTTGTTGTTTCCAATTACTCTACCTAAATCATCTAAAGACTAGAAGGAAAACTAAACTAACATTGAGTAAGTGCCTAAAGTGTATGAGCTACTTGATATGTGCTATGTCATGTAATTCTTAAAACATACTATTAAGCTGCTGTTATTACATCCATTCTAAAGATGTAGAAACTGAAGCTTAGAAAGGGTAACACAAATTGACCACTTGAAATCTGAAATGCTCCAAAATCTGAAACTTTTTGAGCACTGACACAATGCCACAAGTGGAAAATTCAACACCTGACCACATGTAATGGGTCGCAATCAAAAATCCATTTCATGCACAAAATTATTTGAAATATTGTATAAAATTAACTTCAGGCTATGTGTACAAGGTGTGTATGAAACATAAAATGAATTTTGTGGTTAGACTTGGGTCCCATCCCCAAGATATCTCATTATGTATATGCAAATATTTCGAACTGAAAAAAATCCCGAGTTCAAAACACTTCTGGTCCTAAGCATTTCAGATAAGGGACAATCAACCTGTAACTTGACCAAAATCTGACAGATAGTAAATGTCAAATCCACGATCCAAACCCAGGTCTATCTAACTCCAAAGTTTGTGCTTCTACACCAAAAGCCACCCCTATGGAGTCTTAAATGTTGCTCAGATAAGAGCATTATTGCATGGATCTTCAAATAAGTTTCATTTTTCCCATTTCATATTTCATAATGATCCAATTTCACAATGATCATCTTAAATACAATAGGATTCATCAATTTATATTCAATATAAATTAAAACCTTAATTACTTCTCTTTAAAGTAGACATTGTTTCTGTCTATACAAATACTCTGCCCATTGGAAAAAGAGGCAATAAGAAGTGACCAATCCTCCAATTTAATTATGTTCATTCGTCTTCAGAATTTTCCTTGGCATTTTAAAATGAGCTAATAGTGCAAACCAATTAACAAACAAAATGAGATTACAGTCAGGCTGCAAAGCTAAACGCCATTCCTGGTAAATACAAATATTGCTAATTAGAGTTTTAATTAGAATAAACTTTAAACCAAAGGAAATACAGAGATAAACATACCAAGCAGAAGTCACCATCATAACAAGCAACTATTTTGGCAGAAAATATATAACTATGCAGGTAAGCTCTGCAAAGTCTTATACTGCCCCACAATTTTATACCATCCTCTTAAATACCTTTGTTTCCAAATTTGAATAAAAATGTCAAATATCAAAGTTTTCAAACTGAGCCAGCATCAGTTTATACTCAGCCTTTGGGAACAACCATTCTAGGTCTTTGCTAACAACCATCATGAAGAGGAAACAAAATATAACGAAGTCAAATGTTTGGAAGCATTTTCTTCATATAGAAACATCTTGAGTTTTCTCTGGCAAGACTTAAAGGTCCTTGCCCAATTTCAGTGGATAACTATGATAACCTTGAAACTCTTGGAGGACATGTTCAGTACCTGGAATAAAAGAGCAAAAAGATTATCTTATGAGCAATGTAAAATAAATCAGATAATTATCAGGGCATTGATATTTTACAGAAAATTACGTACATAAACCAGTGATGGAGCCCCTGTCATATAAAATGCAATCACTGAGAAATTAAAGGTGGCAAAAGACTGCTACCAAACAAAAGCCTAATTTGAGACTAATTATTTGGCGGTAGGAAAGTCAAATTAGCTATCTAGTCCATGGTGCTGTAATTGACAACTATATTTGAAAAAAATGTATAGGATCAATTGGGCATGGTAAGGAACATGTGTACACTGTAAAACTATGCAGCCATAAAAAACTAATGAGGAAGCTCTTTATGCACTGATTTGGAAATATCTCAAAAACATAATATGAGGCCAGGCATGGTGGCTCACAGGTGTAATCCTAGCACTCTGGGAGGCCAAGGTGGGAGGTTTACTTGAGGTCAGGAGTTCAGGACCAGCCTCAGCAAAAGAAAGACCCCCATCTCTACTAAAAATAGAAAGAAATTAGTCCAGCAACTAAAAATAGAAAAAATTAGCCAGGTGTGGTGGCCTACACCTGTAATCTCAGCTACTCAGGAGGCTGAGGAAGGAAGATGGCTTGAGCCCAGGAGTTTGAGGTTGCTGTGAGCTACGCTGACAACAGAGCATTCTAGCCCAGGCAACAGAGCAAGACTCTACCTCAAAATAATAATAACAATAATAATAATATGAAAAAAAACTTAGAGTACAAAACAATGTGTAAAATATGTAATCATTTCAGTTTTTTAAAAAAACTAGAAGACTATGAATATATTTGGATTGTATTTACATAAAATATCTCTGAAAGGATAATCTTGGACACCTTCAGGGAGGAGAACTGGGGGGCCAGGGGAATGGGTGGGACAGAGGTTTTTCATTGTATAATTGTGCATTTTAAGTTTTACAAATGCTACTCAAGGTGACAATCAATAAGAAACAGACTGAGAGCAACCTTAGTGCCAGTTCTGACATTAATAATGACTCTAAGTCTTTAGTTACCCTAAATAAAGGAATGAAAAACAAATGAGCATGTACCTTGCCCCAAGAATTCCCCAGCTAGAAGTTTTCCCTACAGATATAGACATATTCCAAAATATAAATTCAAAAAAATATTCAGTATAGCAGTGTTATTAATAGTAAAATCTTGAGAAAACCTAAAAGTATATCAATAATCAATTGTCGATTTAAATTGTGGTAGATCACCAATCTTCCAAGTATAATTGGCAAGAGAAAGAACATACCTATGAACTGAAAAGATCCTCTGATGACGGACCAGCTGCAGCCTTGAATATGGTATTTCCACTTGGCAAGTGAGGAGTCCTAGGCCCTTTCTAGTTTGTGAGTCAGTGAGTCTAAGCTGACCCACTCAAAACAGGATGTCAAGCCAGAGTCACAAAGGCTCTATGGCTCGGGTTTCAACAAAAGCCCAGTAGAAATCTAATAGCTGTTTTTCAAAAACAGTGTACCTGGTAACCATGTCATGGAAGAGACATGCCTCTCTTTGCCAGACGGTCCAATTGGCAATATCATCAGCCACAGAGACTTTTAGTTAAAGGGATTATCAAAATTTTGGGGGCCCAGAGGTGATAATGTTCCTCTCCAGTTGAGAAAATTTCCTCTGACATTCATGGGATGGGGAAAAACAAGTATATAATATATAGCAATTCCTATCATACATTTATAGGTGGAAGCAACAAAAACAGTATATTCAATTAGCCCAAAGGAGCCACCACAAGGTTATGTTAACTTTCCTTCCTGGCAGTGAACCTTGCCCAGACCCCATCAGTGGAATTCGGTGGTTGCCCCTCCCATGGGAAGCGCAGGAGATTGACTTGGGTTCTCATATCCATCAAAGTGATATAAGTTTAGGCCAGGTGTGGTGGCTCATGCCTGTAATGCTAGCACTCTGGGAGGCCGAGACGGGCGGATCGTTTGAGCTCAGGAGTTTGAGACCAGCCTGAGCAAGAGCGAGACCCCGTCTCTACTAAAAATAGAAAGAAATTATATGGACAGCTAAAAATATATATATAGAAAAAAAAATTAGCCGGGCATGGTGGCACATGCCTATAGTCCCAGCTACTTGGGAGGCTGAGGCAGGAGGATCACTTGAGCCCAGGAGTTTGAGGTTGCTGTGAGCTAGGCTGATGCCATGGCATTCTAGCCCGGGAAACAGAGTGAGACTCTGTCTCAACAACAACAACAAAAAAGTGATACAAGTTTAAAGTCCTCTCCTCCCCAGTTTCTCAGCACACTCAGATGGCTTGCAGTGGCCTTTGGTCCTTCTCGTAGACTGGGAGACCCCAGCCTCATCACTAGTCACCTTCCTCTTTAACCCAGGGTAGTAGGGGACAAGGAGATTAGGGAACATAGAGGGAGAGAGCAGCTTTGTGCCGATAAACAAGGCACATTCACTTCAGTTTTGAGTGGCACAGCAGCTGCTTGCAGCTCCCCCAAATGAACTGCAATCCTTGTGTTTGACCCAAAGCCCTACACCAGGTGGCAAGGTTATCATTATTGACACCATCTATTTCAGCCTTAGGGACCCCTTGTCTTAGCAGCCATGACCACATTGTTTCCTGGCTGGGATCGTGGGGTTTATGGCCTTTGGATGTCTCAAGCTTTACTGTAACCACAGCAACTTTAAGGAATGCACCTTAATCCAGGGCATCTCTGCCTCTTGCTAGGACAAGATCTTTCAAGTTCTAAGCTGGTTTCAACATAAGGGCTATTGGAATTTTCCAACTGAGGGACTGATCACAAGAATTTATCTCATCCTCCAGTAGGTCACCTGCATCAGCATTGTAAACCCACTCTGGGGCAGTATGATCCTACATACCAGCCAATGATTCATATATGGCTTCCCATGGGAATTTGTCATGAAAATTCCCCTTGGCTGTAAGAGGCCAAAGCTCCCCTATAGTAGCCACCACAAAAAAATTTTGAGCCATTTACCATCATGTCCAGGTGGATCTAAGGTTAGCATGATTAACTGAATGAGAAGCTGAGTGGTAAGACAGCCCAGCTGTTGCCTTTCTTCCTTAACAAGCATCAGGCATCTTGCCTTCTCCTCTCCCAAGAGAACCAGCCAAAGTTGTTATGATTCACCTGATTTCTGCCTATAGCAGCCACAAGTTTTCCTCCTTTCAGCCCTCTTTGAAGTGCTAAGGACCTGTAAAGTAGAAGAGTCATTGCAAATACCTATAAATCTGTAGACCTAATAGAAGATAAATCTCAAAACGTATCTCCACAACTGTTGCCTGAAACGCATTGGAACCCTCTGCCCACCCAGAACAAATCTTAGTACTAGTTATTACAGTGGGGCACACTAGAGGCTAACCACCAGCTTGGCAAAGAGTTTCCCCACCCACAGTAGTTAGCAAACAGAACGTGCTTTAAGCCACAGTCTTTGGACCTACTTTCTCATACCTGGCCTACAAGCACCCTCCCAATTCCTCCTCATTAACAGGAAATGAAGAGGGAGACCATTTATGGCCCAGTTGGCCATACAGTTTGGTCAGTATGTTTGGTACCAACTTCCATGGATTTCCTTCAAATCCTGTTAATCAACCTACAAAGCCCTTATTCTTCCTCTTCAAGAAAGCCACGCCTTCATCCACATCCCATCTTCATTGCCAATACTGTCAAGAACTGCAAAAGTTCTGAGATTTCACTCTTTTGCAAGATAAGTCAGCCTGCCACAGTATCATGCATGCTTGCAGAAGACATGAGACTCTCAGGTCAGAGATAAAGGACCAGGGCTGGGATTAGAGTAAGGCAAGAGGGGTGCCTAGGGAGGGGGCTCTCACTCTCAAGATCATGTAGGTGGAGATCAGCCTTAAGGAGGAGTCTCTCCTCAAATTTTTCACCCCAGATGTCTCTCTTTTCTCACCTAGTCCCAGCCCTGCAAAGAACTTTATTACTGCAATAGTTGTAGCCCAGTATCAGCATTTCCTGTGCCAAGTTCCCAGCTCTTCACAGTAAAGACCAGATAACATCTGCATACACACTAGGTTGCATTACAGGATAGGAACCAAAATTTAGGAAACCTAAATCTTTTATAATGAACAGTAAGCATATCTATTCTTTGCTCCAGAGGAAGATACTATCTCTGTGTTCCGAGACAATTGTCTGGAAGAATGTCCTTGAAAGAAGAATCTAGAACAAAGGCAGCAAGTGCCTCTGCTCATAAGATGTTCAGAAACACAAATAGATCCATGGAGAATTGTCACAGTGATTTTTAGTTACCTATACGTATACATTTTATGCTAACATATGTGCTAATAAACTTGTTTCTTTTACATACCCATCCCCTCTCCTTTCTATGACCAAGCTTTTACTTAAATCATGGTTAAAAAAAAAAAAAAATAGGGCATTTGGTAATCTGACTCAACCTGGGGAGAAAAAAAACAGGTAATTGTAGCATGTAATGCAGAAGGGACGTGCTAAAAGAGGGAGCTGTCCCGCAGAACTCTCACTCACAGTGTTATCAAGTGCTGTCTCCAGTGGGACTGAATGACTCATGAAAAGGTAAAATCCTGAGGGAGAGAAGCAGAGTGTTAAATTGTCTGTTGAGATGGGGAAAGGGACAAAGAGGTCCTAAAAAGGAGTGTATTTATCTACCTGGCAACTTCAAAAAATATTGCCCCTAGATGAGTGGCCCTAGGAGCTCCCGTTGAGGAACTAAGGACCTGCAGGATACAGTAGAGGAGACCCTCCAAACACCCACAAATCTGGGGACTGTGTAGGAAGATAAATCTCAAAGTATTGTTACATACAGTCATCTTGAATCCATAGTTTTTGTCCAGCTAAAAGTTCGAACTGGTTAATAATGGAATATGACGGTCCTCATTTTCATTTTCAAGAGCCTACATTGGAGTTACATATAGTATCAAATAATAAGTATTTTTTAAATATCCAAATATAAAGCAACAAAAACCAACATCTAAAGACACAAAACTCACTTTCTTTTTGTTTAACATAAAAAGTTACTTTAACCCACTCTTCCTCAAACTCTCTTTCAAATTTATGTTAATATTATTACTTTTATCTATTTAATATATACTCAATAAGTTAATAATATCTATTTACAGTTTTAGAAATTAGGAATGTTCTTGCATTGGTTTTATCAGCATTAGTATATTACTAATATTCTGCAATAATAGTCCACCTAGGTTCTTTCCACTGCTTACTTAGAAGTAGCACCTCTTGGCCCTGAGTCCTATTCCAGACTCTGAATCTAATATTGGCACTGGGAAAGAGGGGTATACATATCCTTGGTTGGGAGCTCAACATCATTCTGATTTTGGGTACCAGTTTCTCACTAAGTACCTTGTTTTCCTGTACCTGAGGCTTTGATCTGCATTCCAGGTCTTCAACAACTGAGATTCTTAAGCGGCACTCCAGTGTCTTGGTGATTTGTTCTTGTTTTGTGGTTAATGCCAGAATCCTAGAATTCCTATGATTATCTCAAACTTATTGAACTTCCTTGATGCTGACAAACAAGACCTAGACCTGCTCTTTGGAATTTTGCCAGTTGCTTGTGCCATTCTTATCTGATTAGACATATGGCCTTCAGTTGGAACTTCTATTAATGATATTCTTGCCCTACCTGTCCCTCTCCTTATTATAAGCTGATTTTCAGAGCTACTTTTTCACATTCCCTACTGTGTATCTAGTCATACCTAAAGTAATTAATCCATGACCTTGATCCCTGGCTCAACTTCACCATGAGCGCACACACACGGGCACACACACACCCCTATCAACAACTGGAATTCTCTTTAGCAATTTTTCAATCTGGTTTACTCACTTCAATTCAATTGTTCATAAAATTTAGTGGTCACCTCCAGCCTCCATTAAATGGAAGTTCACTGTCAGAGGTGATGGTTTGATTCAGCCCCAGGTTACTTTCTACAGTGCTAAACACTACCTTTTCCCAAACTCCTTACCCAGATTATTGACTGTCTTAGTCTGTTTTATGTTGCTATAAAGGGATATCTGAGGCTGGGTAATTTATAAAGAAAAGAGGGTTATTTGGCTCACAGTTCTACAGCCTGTACAAGAAGCATGGCCCCAACTTCTGCTTCTCATGAGGGTCTCAGGATGCTTCCACTCAAGGGGAAAGGCAAAGGGGAGGTGGTGTGTGCAGAGATCACAGAGGAAAGAGAGAGGGAGGAGGTACCAGGCTCATTTTAACAACCAGATCTCTAGGGAACTCTCTAGGGAACTCTGTAGGGAACTAGCATGAAAACTTACTGGGGCATTCATCTATTCATGAGGTATCTGACTCTATGACCCAAATACCTCCCCTTTAGGCCCAACCTCCAACATTGGAGCTCAAATTTCAACGTGATATTTGGTGGGAACAAACAAACCATATCCAAACTATAGCATTGGCCAGTTAGAGTTCTTATTCCTGCTACCCAAATTGTCTGCCTGATTTCGGGATCATCTGTCAGATCAACCTTTAGCTACCTAAATCCAGGACTTACTATTTCCTTTAATTCTTGTAGATTGTCAAAAACCCACAGCTTACCTTCTGCCTGCCTGCTCTGACTTAAATATACAGACACATTTGCATTTTCAACTGTTCTCCAGGTTCCCCTTGATTTTTTGCTAATAGACATAGCCCACTCATTCCTTCTGTTTATCCCACCATCAGCTCTCCTACTCCTCATATAATGATGCCTATATTTTACTGTGCTAAGAGATTCATGTTCTATTTTCTGAAAGTCAACTTTGTTTTTCTGGGAATAGCACACAATTCAACTTGAGGAGAATGAGGGGCTCAATAAGGGAACCACCTAAAGCAAGAAAGGAAAATTGTAGCATATGTAGAGATTGTCAGCGTCATACTAAGGGTTCGGACTTCATTGGTTCTACAGAAAAGCATGGGGAGGAAAAAGAGCAAACTCTCTAACAGCCCAGACACTGGAGCTGGAATGCCTGGGTATGAATCCTGACTAGGCCACACTTTTGTTAATATTACCACTGACCTCATCAGAAAAATCTTTAAGTATCTGGAAGCTGTCAAGCTCATAGTGCCAGGTACAAATTCCAAAATTTGTAAAATTTAAAAGCTCAAATTTTATCATTGGCAACAAATACTGTCAGTTGTGTTCCTCGCAGGAACAGGTTCACTTTATTCATTTTTGAGAAACTGGCAAATAACCAAATTCAAATAACCGTAGTTTGTCTACCAGACATTTTTTCAAGTAAAAATGTTTTTTTGTAAAAGCAGTTAGTTCGACTCACAAATTAAACAATCGCACAAGGGCTTTCTCTCAATACAACCACCATACTTCAGTATGTATCAGAAGGGCTTTATACAGCTGATTTTGTCACACAGAATATTAAAAATGTGTGTAAAATGGAATTTGTTAATACCTGGAGAACAAAATAGTACATACTTTAAAATATCACTTAAAACTTATGTTTGCCCAATAAAAAAGCTTAAATGTCAGATTTGTGAATCATTCTTTGCTCAATTAAACTCTGTTAAGTGTAAAAAAAAAGACTTATACAAAAAAAAGAAAAAGTGTATATGTACATATAAACACACACATATATCATCACCTACTTTCCAATGTTTTACTTTTCATCAATGTAAGTATATAATATTTTAATTTTGATGATACTTTTGGGAAACCTAAGATTTGAAAAAAGTAATTTTAACTGCAACTGAATTTTAATCACATAAAATATGATGAATTATGTAAAATTATAATTAAATATCACAGTTTTTGTTTTATTGTTCTCTTAAAAAAAAAGATACAGGGGACTGGGGGTCTTGTTTGGATGTAAGTGTTGGAATCACTTAAGGGGCTTAAAACAATAAAAAAAAACAAACAAAAAAGTGTGTACTCACAGGTTGAGATTTAATAAAATTAATAATTTTTACTGCTTCATCAAAGATATTCTTAAGTGAAACTCATTTTTTTTACTGTGTGTGTCAATGAAGAATAAAATAGCTACTAGTACAGTTTGGTACCATTGTCTTAATTTGTGCTCAGGATGAACATTTTTATGCACCATTGCGTAGAAGTGGAAAATCAGGGCTGTATAGGAAAGAAATATTTTAGTAGCATGCATAGGATTTGGTGATGAAGTACATGTGAGAATACCGAAGAAGGAGGGATCAATCTTGCTGAAGATGGCTAACCACCTCTTGTCAACATCAGGAACAAAAGAAAGCTGTAGCAATGGGTCTAATTACGTGAAGTTTTGAAGACACCTTCGAAAAATAAGTTTTCCTGAAAGAATAGAGACTTGGGGAAAATATTTTGTTTAGAGACAATGATTCTTAGTGTAGATGAGTTGATCACTCAAATTATCATCCAGAGCAGCTTTCTATGGACCTATGACTGACTACTAGATTGAGGGAATTGCAATTATAAATCTAGAAATACTTCAAAGATGAGTTTCACTAAATGCTCATCTAGACATCAATAATAAAAGATTCTAGCTACATTGGAAGTTGGGACTGCAACAGCAAAAGAGATGGTGCCTTCAGTGCAAAATAGGATTCTTGACATCAGTTGGCAAACCTGACTAAGACATTACAGAAAAGGCATGGGCCAGGGGTGGCTCTCGCCTGTAATCCTAGCACTCTGGGAGGCTAAGGCAGGAAGATCACTTGAGGTCAGGATTTCAAGACCAGCCTGAGCAAGAGTGAGACCCCATCTCTACAAAAAATAGAAAAATTAGCTGGGCATGGTAGGACATACCTGTAGTCCCAGCTACTCGAGAGGCTGAAGCAGGAGAATCGCTTGAGCCCAGGAGTTGGAGGTTGCAGTGGACTGTGATGACACCACTGTACTCGACCCTGTCTCAAAAAAAAAAAAAAAAAAAAAAAAAAAAACAGAAGAAGTGGCACCTTGACAAGGATATTTGGTATTAGTCATTAGCCCTGGAACAAACATCAGCAGTCTCAACTTTGGACATTATGCTTCTTGGAAAAAGCTTCATGAATCATCAGTAATATTAGCAGCAGAGCAATCAGTAAGCATCAGCAACAGAGCTGCTTGTGGAGTACACAAGAGGCTCTCCACTTGAGCCAGAGTAGGAAAACGGAAATGGTGGATAGGAAGAGGTATTCAAAGGGCTAATTCATGGAGAACATGAGAAACCACTTTGAGAGAAAAACCCAATATTCCTTGTAAAGAATTTAAAATAGAACTAGTGTTCCCATAGAGATGTACGAAAAGCCAGAAAAAATATTGCTTTGAGGTATTATTTTTCCTCCCTAGGTGATACAACCTAGCAAATGATTGATTATTAGTATAAACTAAACCCTAATACATGAAAATTCATTTTCTAATTATGCTTATCTTCCACAGCCATTGGCTTGATCCAAAAGTCTATTTTAACAATGACTTATTTTCTCCAAAATATTTGGTTTAATTATGAATCAAAAAGTACAGATTCTCTTTTTCATAAAAATTATTTGCTATATTTTTATTTTATCCTCAAAGACTCCATCTGTGTCTGATCATTAGTGATGACCAAATATTACTACATGGCCTGACTTCTTTTTAATACCTATTTTCCACTCTATATAATATTAATCTTTGCAGGATTTAAGTTGCTTTGTCTGCTTTAGGATGGCTAACCTATCCAAAGCATTGCTCTGTTTTACCAAAAAAACAAAAAAAAGCATTACATATCTGCTGGAAATATCAGAAACTGGACCACAGCTGAAATATAATATTTTACATCACATTGGGGTTTCAAATGAAGGTTAAATGCATGATTTACCATAAGTTATAAAACCCAAGAAGATAGATGAAAGAACTATGAACATGCAAGATATACTGAGTACTTCTGAAATTTTGGTTATCTCCTATTATTTAATAAAAACAAGTCATAAATAGAAATCTCTGATGACTCTCACCCTCACCACAAATCTCTAGCCACACTGGCTTCTTTGCCATTCCTCAAACATGCCAGGGTTGTTCCTGCATGAAAGATTTTGCTCTTGCTCTTTCTCCTCGTATTAGTTATACAACATTCCTACACAAAAAAATACTCCAAAACTCCATGATTCAAAACAATAAACATTTATTATCCCAAAGTTCCTGTGCGTCAGAATTTTAGGAAGGGCTTAGCTAAGTGCTCTGGCTAGGGTCTCCTATGAGGTTGCAAGAAGATGTCATCCAGGGCTGCCGTCATCTGAAGGCTTGACTGAGGGGCTGGAGGGTCCACCTCCAAGATGGATCACTCACAAGGCTGGCTGGCAAATTGGTACTGGCTGTTGGCAGGAGGCGTCAGTTCCTTGCCATGTGGCCATGTTGCTTGAGTGTGCTCAGGTATGGCAGCTAGTTTCCCCCAGAGAATGTTCCAGGAGATCAAGGGGAAAATGGTAATGTTTTTTATGTCCTAACTCAGTATTTCCACACCACTACTTCCACTGTATTCTGCTGGTCACGTAGACCAATCCTGACGCAATGTGGAAGGGGACTCCGTAGGGGTGGAAATATCAGGAGGCAAAGACCATTGGGGTCATCTTGGAGTCTGGCCCCCACACTCCTCTCAGATCTTTTCATTAATAGTTTCCTTAGCTCACCTAATTCAGGTATTTGCTGAAAGTGACCACCTCAAAAAGATCTTTCTACTTGTCTAAATTAGGTTATCCTTGCCCTATCACTTTCCTGCATTGCTTTTATAGCACTTATCAATGCCTGGAATTATATTATTTATTCACTTACATGTTTAAATTTTTTATCATCTATTCCCCCAAACTTCCTGATGAGAGTCACTTTGTTTACCTGTTCACAATGCAAGCCAATCGCTAAACACAGTGCCCAGCACAAAGTGAGCACTCAGTAAATATTTTTTGAAGCAGTGGTAATGAATTTACACTCAGTTCTTAGTGTTCTTTCACAGTTTTGCAACTTCACATGGACAAAAATATTAGTAGTAGCCTGAAGGATGACAAATCATAAAACTGGAGCTCCATTAATAATATTGTTTTTAAGTGAATTATAGTGTTTGTTAATAATTAAAGTTTTCATTATTCAATATGAATGACTTTTGCCTTTCTAAGGAAAATTTCCAGGATTTGTGAAATATTTTAATTCTATATGTATTATGAGAAAAAGCAAATGATTTTAAATATTTAAGTATAATGAGAAACAGTAAGCTATTAGGAAAGAGTATTTGGAAATAAATGTAGATGAAAGGAGATGTTAATCTTGGAAGAGGCTTAATCTCATTAAATACGGTTACCATTACTTCTGGTTCTTGGAGCTTAATAATTATATCAATACCTGATGTACATACACATCGTCTGTCATTTTGCCACCGAAATACAGAAGAAAGAAGTATGCTTATTTTAAATAGGTAAATGATAGTTCTCTCTACTGACCCTGCTTTCTTACCTGCACATCTCTAGGAGGTAAAATTACAACTTGTCCCTTCCCTTAACACAAAGTTAAAACCTAATACTGAAAGTTCATCTAAAATGCTGCAATTTATACTCTGCACAAAGAGCGATTAGAAACGGTCTGTCAAATGCTCATTTATGCAAAGTCATTTGCACCCATGCAATTAGATTATCATAGAGATAATCTGCTCAGACTAATAGCTCTCATTGCAAATGTAATTATTCTAGCTTTACTCCATCTTAATTGAGTAGGAGAGCAGAAATGGGTAGGTCAGTCAGTAAATGGACCTCTAAGATCAAAGTAGGCAAAAGGATGTTCATTCCAAAGTGGATTGCTAAATAATTTTTTGGCACAGGGTTAATAGAATCATTAAAATGGAAAGAATATTAGAAATTATCTAATCACCTTCCCAGCCAAAGCAGAAGTTTCCTCCATCATCCAACCTCTGTTTGAACTGTAACTGTGACGGAGGTTACACATCAATCTTCTCTTCTCTTCTTTTAATCTTCTCTTCACACTAATTTTTCCCTTTTCCTCCTATTATTCCTCATATAACCTCATTTCCAGATTCCTTCATCTTAGTCCCTGAAATGCACTTTACTTAGTTGAAGTCTATCTTTAAATTCAGAACCTAGAAGTACTCTAATGGCCTGACCAGTGAAGAATAAAGTTGCTTTTGTAATTTCTTACTTTGCACATTAAATTTCATTAGAATTTGAATAACAATGTGATACTGGTAACACATAGTGAGCCGGCAGTCAACTAAAGCTCTTAATTCCTTCTCACATGAACTGATGCTAAACCATGAATCCCAAACCTGAATATTTGAAGTTAATTTTCTGAATTTTCAGATGTACTTTTATCCCGAAATAAATTTCATCTTGTTAGTTTACTTTCATTCATTCTAGCTTACTAATATTTAAATGAATCATTATTCAATTATCCAACATATTAATAATATCAGGGCCAGGATTAGGGTGAGGCAAGTAAAGTGCTCACCTTAAGCACAAAATTTAAGGGTCAAAACTCTCAGGAATCAAGACAACCTGTGAACACAATTTTTTAAAACATCAAAATCAATGCAAAAAAATCCATAATAAAATATTAAAATTTTAAATAAAGACTGACTGGGCTTTTTTGTTTGTTTGTTTGTGTTTTCTTGAGACAGAGGCTTGCTCTGTCGCCCTGGGTAGAGTGCAATGGCATCATTGTAGCTCACTGCAACCTCAAACTCCGGGGTTCAAGCGATCCTCTTGCCTCAGCCTCCCAAGTAGCTGAGACTACAGGTGTGCACCACCATGCCCAGCTAATTTTCTATTTTTTGTAGAGACAGGATCTCACTCTTGCTCAGGCTGGTCTCGAACTCCTGAGCTCAAGCAATCCTCCCGCCTCAGCCTCCCAGTGTGCTAGGATTCCAGGTGTGAGCCATCGTGCCCAGCCAGATTGACTGTTCTTGTTCACGTTTTGTTTGTTTTATGACCCGGCACTATTGTGCAATGGAAGTATTCATTTCCAAGCAGCCAGTGGATTCCAGAACAGGGGCTAGTAAGGCTTCCCACCCCAGGGTTTATGAGGGCTGACAATGAAATGCAAACATACTGGACAAAATGAAGCTTTATATAGAGCCACAGCTTTTGATTGTTGAGATTTTATTACCTTTTTTATTTGCTTCATAATATAAGAGGGTATTTCGGGCAGTATATATAGGAGCCTACATTTTTCCTCTCATCTTAGACTCCAATCCCTAGCACTGCAATAACCATTTGCCCCTATCCCTATCTCATCCCCAGACTTAGGTTGTCTATAAATTTGATAAATGTGCTTTTTGGATCTTTGTATAAGGCATTGATAAATATAGTGATCTGAGAAATTCAAGTATGAATGCTAGTTCTCTGATTGAGAGAGTTTGTTCTAGTTGGAAAATTGTTCAAACAACTAAAAATTCACTTTCTTGTGTTCATTTGTTTCACATTTCTTACCTTTATATTTCTGTACCTTGAAGCCACTCATTTAGTAAATTGAATTATAGTCAGCCCTCCACATCCATGTGCTCTGCATCCATAGAGTCAACCAACCTTGAATCAAAAATATTCAGGAAAAAAATGAATAGTTGTCTGTACTGAACGTGTACAGACTTTTTTCCTTGTCATTATTCCCTAAACAATGCAGCATAACAACTATTTACAATGCATTTGCATTGTGTTATGTATTATAAGTAATCTAGAGATGATTTAAAGTATACAGGAAGCTGTGTGTGGGTTATATGCATATACTACAGCCATTGTATATCAGGGACTTGAACATCCATGGATTTTGGTATCTATGGGAAGTCCTGGAACCAATTCCCCTCGGATACCGAGGGATGACTATCTTATTAACATAAAAATATGATTAAAATACCTCATTTCACATACAGGGTAAATATCAGAAAGTTTACAGTATTTTGTAATTTTTATTGTATTTATGCTTTTTATCTACACAGAAAAGAATGGCCAATTATTTTATTTTATTTTTTTAGAGCAATTACCTCTACACATTTTTTTTTCCTTCAGGTAACCACATAGAATCAAGGGGTGGAAGTTATAAGACGTCATATTTTTGTGAAGTATAAGGAACAATTCTATAACAACTAGAGACGTTCCTTAAATGTGAGATAGTAATTTCCCTGTCACTAGAAGTGTTTAAGCAAAAGATGTATACCACTTGCTTTGGATGTCATAGCAGGAATTTGAAAGTATAAGAGGAGTGGAAAACGGTTAAGATGATAAATTTTGTTATGTCTATTTTACCACAATTTTTAAAATTTGGGGGGAAAAGTACAAGAGGAACTTCAATTCTATTACTCCAGAGTCCCTTTCCAACTCTAGAACTCTGTGATATGACCCCATAAGAAAAGCGGTATTGTAAGTTTCCGCATGAGTAAAATCAGTGGTTCTTTCAGCTTGACATTGGATGACTCTGAATCAAAAAGACATTTGGAAAAGAAAAATGTAATTATTTTCATGATTTCAAACTCAAAGGCTAAACATGTTCTGAATAGCCCCAACTTCCTCCTACCCAATCTATCACACATCATTTTGTCTACACCCTGTGGAACCTGTTCTGTTTTCTACTCGCATTACCTTTCCGAATGGTGCATTCTATCGATTCACTACTTACATTGTAGAGTAAAACATTGTTATTCTCCTTATTGTAAAATTGCTTGTTTCTTACCACTGAGGGAAAATTAAAATTTCTTTTTCTTTTTTTTTGAGACAGAGTCTCGCTCTGTTGCCCAGGCTAGAGTGAGTGCCGTGGCGTCAGCCTACCTCACAGCAACCTCAAACTCCTGGGCTTAAGCAATCCTACTGCCTCAGCCTCCCGAGTAGCTGGGACTACAGGCATGCGCCACCATGCCCAGCTAATTTTTTCTATATATATTTTTAGTTGGCCAGATCATTTCTTTCTATTTTTAGTAGAGACGGGGTCTCGCCCTTGCTCAGGCTGGTCTCGAACTCCTGACTTCGAGCAATCCACCCACCTCGGCCTCCCAGAGTGCTAGAATTACAGGTATGAGCCACCACACTTGGCCTTAAAAAGTCATTTCTATTGTCTCCATACTTCTTTGAACAAAGTGAATTTAAAGGTACTAATAAAATCTTGATCATATATCTTACAGAAACATGTTTACGATGACCTAAGGAAAGAATACAGGTATTTTATTCCATTAGAGATGAAATATAAATATTTGGCTTCTCTACATTAGTGGTCCTCAGTCTGGCTGTTCATTATAATTGCCAGGAAAGTTTTAAAACAGCGATGCCCAGCTTCACCTCAGACTCTCCAAAGGGATAAAGAGCCTGGGTAAAAGTATTTGGTAAAGTTTCCAGTTGTTTTTAATGTGCACCAAGAGTTGAGGACCAGTTATATATGTGTGTTGTCCTCTCTCCCCATCTCTCTCACTCTCTCTCTGGCACTGGTGCAACCTAAAAATACTATCAAAAACAGTCAGAGTTTCCCTGCATGTGACTGACTCCACACCAGCAACTGAGATGCAGGTGCAATGAGAACATTCCAAGTGCCCAAAGAGGACAGAGTGGCAATTGTTAACTTCCAAGAGGAGTTTTTCTCCCTCCACATGAAGAAATGAAGATAAAGAAAGATTACTTTGTCTAAATTAGACTGAAAATAAAATATCCTAATTCACAGTTTGGAGATCGTTGTGTTTTGTTTTTACTACAAAATGCAGTTGAGAAGTAAGTAGACCATAATCTGGGAAACTTCTGCTGTGTCACTGTGCCCTCTCTGAGTGCTGGTAGGTCACACCATAGCACCAATGCTGGTTAGTAATAAAAATAATAACAATGATGCTTCTTACATCTTGGATGATTTTCATTGTAAGAACTCAGTTATGACTCAATCATCTGAGTCCTTTATTTCAAAATAAGAATTTGTCAAATCTATAGAAGAAACAATCCAAAAGTCTGACAAGAAGGGATTGGTTCATTACATCACAGTTTAAAAAAAAAAGACACCCGTATGTTAAAGTAGACCAATACTGTTATACAAAAAAATCAGGTTTCAATTTAGCATCAATACAATAATTTATATGTATTTATAAATATATATATTGATAGTTATAGACCAAATATAAGCATATATAATCTTTCATATATATTACAGTCTTCTATATATACATAGATATAGACGTATACATGAATGCATGAAATATATTTATAATTATATATATAATTTTCCATGTGTTTGCTGTTTATCTCTGGGCTTAAAATTATGGGTGATTTTTAAATATCTGTTTCAATTTTTTTATTTTATTTTTATTTTCTGTTTTTCTATAAAGAATAATGAATTAATTGTGAAAAAATAGTAAAGGATTTTACAAATCCATACGTCTTGAAATAGCACCAATTTTTCTTTTGCTGTGGTTAAGATACAGAAACCTGCTACAACGGATAACTGTCAAAGAAGTAGCAAAGCTGTTTTAAATCAAATAACCAAGTTTCTCCCTTTCCCTAAGTATTTTTCTGCCTTTTCCCCATTCTTTTCAGGAATGAGAGTACATGCCATTTCTTAGATGGGGCAAATATTTTGTTGGATTATAAGAGATGACCTTGATGCATGGAAATGTCTGGATTATTTTTAGACATACTCTATAATTCAATATATCGTATCTCAAATTATCACTAAGATAATTGGGGATTTGAGGGGAAAAGAGGGAGAAATACTGAGTTCATTGTCCAGTTCAGTCTCTTAAAATCAGGCTATTCTTCAAACTAGTCCAAATTTTACCTACTACTGAAGCTTTCTAACTAATCCACTAACCTCTCCCTCCTCTAAATTCTTAACAGAATTTTGTCTATACAACACATTTAGGACTCAATTCAATATTGAGTTATGTTGGAATTTCACTTTTTATATGTGTAAGACTTCCCTTTCCAATGGGGATATGAGCAAACTGAGAACAAGACTATACCCTGCATGAGTACAACACAGTGTTACACACTCAACTGATCAGTACATAGGTTTCACATTCATGAAAGGAGACTGTCTTCACAATGGAGCTTGCTCAGTTGCCTCAAATCATAAGAGGTCCAAGTTTCTGATAAACTCCCAGCAACTGCAGCTAAATCAGTGAGTCCTTTCAGTGATCTGTCACAGAAAATTATGCTGCAGCATGTCTGACAGTGATTCCAATTTGTATAATCCATTGTTGTTTACAGTAACCATGTCTTCATCTGATCATATACACATTGCTTAATTAAGTAAGAAATCCTCCAGCCTGAGCAAGAGCGAGACCCCATCTCTACTAAAAATAGAAAGAAATTATATGGACAGCTAAAAATATATATAGAAAAAAAATTAGCCGGGCATGGTGGTGCATGCCTGTAGTCCCAGCTACTCGGGAGGCTGAGACAGGAGGATCGCTTGAGCTCAGGAGTTTGAGGTTGCTGTGAGCTAGGCTAACGCCACGGCACTCACTCTAGCCTGGGCAACAGAGTGAGACTCTGTCTCAAAAAAAAAAAAAAAAAGAAAAAAAAGAAATCCTTTATATAGGTAGTGCATATGACAGTCAAAACTTTATTCAAAGAATGAATTTAGGACAGGTCTTCCCAAAATTTGCTTTGGGGAATATGAGGCCATTAAAATACTCTTTTAAAAATGGGGGTGGGGGGGTAATGGGTGTAATGGTGAAACAACAATGAAAACGCTGCATATATTAGTCAGCTCTTAGAAAATCACACTGTGCATTAGTATGCTAAGGCTCCTGCTTAATTTGCTTTAATCCATCATTTTTCAATGAAATCTCTTGTTATATAATATTCAATAACATCCTTCAGAACAGACTTTGGGAAATGCTGGTTGTGAGATTCAGAATTTCCCCTTTCTTAAAGGCCATATCAAAATATCATACATTATCATTGAGTCATCACCATAAAGTTTGTTAGAATTAATAAAGAGTAATCTTAACATCATAAGCCTTTGTTGTGTCCAAAGTTCTCCTTAAAGATTTTTCCACGCAGAAGACCATCCTTCAGTGTCTGGAGAACCAAATAAACTATCCATATATTTTAAGGTTCTTAGAAACAAGAACAAACATTACATTTCCCAGTGAAACTCTGCAGTGTATAGAAGGCTGTCAACTTTTCATCTGTTAATATGCTTCCCAGAGGTTCATTCTTTTCTCTGTTTCAACTGTTAGGTCACAATGGTAATACTTTGAAATATTCTATTCGATAATGAATCTATTCACACCAACGGAAGCTGTGGATTATGCACAGTGAGACTGCTTGACAAAAAAGAACGATGGAAAAGAACATCTATCCTGATAAAGAACAAAACCTTCTAGCTACGTTTAAAATATTAAAATCTAGTTTGCAGCAGCTTCTGTCCCTCTGTGAAAACAGAGAAAGATGGTGAAAGCAAGAGCTGGAATAGGGTTCTGGATGCCATAGTAACGGCATCTTCAGTGATGACATTATGTACCACCTGGTGCTCTCCTGACTGAATTGCAATATTATGTCTCCGTACTCACCCAGGTGGGACGAAGCCTAAGCATAAAACAGAACAATCACATTAAAGCAACAATTCACCCACAGGCTGGAGTAGAATGCATCAATTTTCTTCCCCCAAATAATGTCCTTTGTGCTACCAGATGTTAGCACCATAGCAAGATTTATGAGCAGAGCCAAAATTCAAAGCACTCTAAAAGTAAAACCGAGAACTATAAATTTGTAAATCACAAACCTGTATAAAAGACTCTATGAAATCTAATTATTTCAGTAAGAAACTCTTGCCAAACTTTTAGTCTATTTAGCCAACAGAGATGCTAAAGTAGAGGCTGCATATCCACTTTGGGGAAACGTGGGGCAGGGATGGATGAAACCTTGGACGAGATGATCTATCAGTCCCCTCCCCACGTTAAAATGTAGCTGAACAACCTACTAAATAAAGGTAATGATACTTTTCTGTCTACCCATCAAAAGGAAACCATTTATGGTTTTCTAAACTTATTCAAGTAGAGAAGGTTTTATCAAACTGTGGGCTCTCATTCATTCCTAAATTTACCAATATTCATTCAACAAGCATCTATTTACTGAGAATTTGTTCCATGTGTAGCATTACAAGTTCTCTGAAAGATATATCTCATTATTATTCACCAAACCTTTCTGGCTCTCTGCTTTCAATATACATGGTGATTGTACTTGCTGCCCCCTTTTGAAGTTAAGTGTGGACATGTGACTTGTTTTGGCCAGTGGAATGTGAGTAGGAGGGAAGTGCATTACTTCCAAGCAGAAGTTTTAAGAGTTAATGTGCATGTTATCTCCCCACTGTTTCTGTGATCATGGAAGCACATATAAAAAATCTTCATCACCCTGGGTCCTTAAGTCACTCCACTGAGCCATCCTTCCTGCTGCCCCATGTTGGACATGAAATACAACAGATAAACTTCTGTGTTAAGTGTTGACACAGCATAAACTAGCCTTTTCTATCTGGTACGAAAAAAGATAGTAGCATTTTAGAGCACTAAGTATATGTATGGCACATTATATATTATCACATTTAGTCTTCACCACAATCCCATGACAAAGGTATCTTTACCTTCATTTAACAGAGACAGAAATTGGGTATCAGAGCGATTAAGTAAACTTTCCAAGACCAAGTAGTTGAAAAATGGCAGAGCCACAAATCAAAGCGGCTTCTGAATCCACCTTCTTTCTGCCACCTATGCAGCCTGCTCTTGAGGAAGTTAGATTCCAGTCAGACTAAATTTTTAAAAGATGAAACAATAATTCTGAGACAAAGCAAGTATGTAATATACATAACTGACTAGGTAAAAAAAAAACTTTGCAGAAATAAAAACAGAAAAAGATCAATTTAGAGCAAATTTAACCAGTAATAGTGATATAAATGGGTCTTGAGCCAAATCTATAAGATTTAATGGTATTTTGATGAATAGAAAGGATGGGGAAAGAATAGAGGCTGAAGGCACTGCACAAGCAAAGGGACAGGAAGGAAAGGATTAGAAGACGGGTGCGGTTATAACAGGATTTTTATAGAAAAGAGTGAAAAAGGAGTAAGCAGGCCATAGATGCTTCTTATGGGCTTTTTCTTACAGAACTAATTCTAAAATATGGAGGTAAACCATAAAGTTCCAATCAGCTCTAAAAGGACACATTGAGAAATACATTTAGGGCGATTATAAACAGACTTGAAAATATTACAATCTAAATTTAGATTCTGCAGGACCATAATGTTTTACCTTAGGATTGGAATACGTAACATTCTGTCGCATCTTAAACTCAATTGTAAATTTTCCTCAGTTAAACACACATCAAGGGAGCCCTCTAGGCCAAAAAGATAGGAAGGCATAAAGCCAGGTGTGATGGTGAGCACTTGTAGTCCCAGCTACTAGGGAGGCTGAAGCATGAGGATCATTTGAGCCCAGGAGTTTGAGTCCATCCTGAGCAACATAGCAAGACTCCATTTCTTAAAAGATAAAAATTAAAATTAAAAAAAAACAGAAAAAAAAGAAAGAGGTTACTAAACAGGCAACAAGATCAGATGAACAACTCCATCCTCAACTGGGAGCAGGTGTCATTATCAGAACTCCTCAATCAGGCTTCATCCCAAAACTTGTAGCTTGAAATCTCACAACTTATAGTCTATTTAGAGTAAAAAGTAGGAAATTGAATTATTTCAAATGGAAGAAAGATGAATTTGAATATTTGAAAAAAATTAATTCATAAATGTGCCTTAATGGATGGTAGGTGTTGAATAAATGGACTTCAAATTATGAGAAGCTCCAAAGGCAGAGAGGTAGTGAAGTACAGAGCATGTTCAAATTGCAGCAAAGATTATGGAGGGTCAGAGCAGAAGAGAAAATAGGAAAGTATCTGGCATATATGTGAAAAGAATCAGCCAAGTAACCAATCAGTAAATTATTGTGTCAGAATTAGAATTGATTATGGACGGTTTAAAAGCTGGAAAAGATGTCCCAAAGGTATGGAGAGATACCAGAGGCTTTTGAACAGAGGAATAATATAATTTAATTCATTTATTTCTATACATTACATTTGCATAGTGATTTGTTTCCTTTTATGTTCCCTACAGTGCTAAAAGTTGGTGAAAATACTGAGAAGCAATTGTTTTGAGGTCTTTTTTTTTAATTTAATGAATCCCTTGTTTAAATAATGCTAAAATGTTTTGAATGAAAATAGTTTATTGCAATAAATATACTACAAATGCATTTACTATATTAGATTTAGAAAATGTAATTTATTTTATTTCCTAAGAAGTTATTGGAGTAGCCCCTTAGAGTAACTGTTTTTTTCTTGTTTATTTCAGAATACTATGGGGGTACAAATGTTTTGGTTACATGGATTACTTTTGTACTGCTTGAGTTAAAGTTATAAGCATGCCCATCACCCAGATAGTGTACATTGTACACATTAGATATGATTTCACCCATCCCCTCCTCCCCCCTCCCACTTGCTTGATTTCTGTTGAGTTTTACTTCCACTTGTGCAGATGAGTACTCTTTGGTTAGTTCCAATTTAATAGTGAGTACATGTAGTGGTTTTTGTTTTTTTTTTTTCATTCTTGTGATGATTCACTTAGGAGAATGGTCTCCAGTTCCATCCAGATTATTACAAAAGGTATTAATTCATTTTTTATGGCTAAGTAGTACTGCATGGTATACATATACCACATTTTATTAATCCACTCATGAACTGATGTACACTTGAATTGATTCCACATCTTTGGGACTGTGAATTGTGCTGCAATAAACATTCTAGTACAAGTGTCCTTTTAATAAAATGACTTTTTTTCCTTTGGGTAAATACCCAATAGTGGGATTGCTGAATCAAATGGTAGGTCTACTTTTAGTTCTTTGAGGAATTTCCATATTACTTTCCATAAAGGTTGTACTAGTTTGCAGTCCCACCAACAGTGTATGAGTGTTCTCTTCTTTCAGCATCCATGCCAGCATCTATTGTTTTGGGACTTTTTGATAAAAGCCATTCTCACTGGGGTTAGGTAATATCTCGTTGTGATTTTGATTTGCATTTCTCTGATGCTTAGTGATGCTGATCATTTTTTTCATGTTTATTGGCCATTAGTTCTATTCAACATAGTGCTGGAAGTCCTAGCCAGAGCCGTCAGGCAAGAGAAGGAAATTAAGGGTATCCAAATAGGGAAAGAAGAGGTCAAACTATCGCTCTTTGCTGATGATATGATCTTATATCTACAAAACCCCAAAGATTCTGCTAAGAGTCTCCTGGAATGGATAAATAAATTCAGCAATGTCTCAGGTTACAAAATCAATGTATACAAATCAGTAACGTTCCTATACACCAACAGCACTCAAGCTGAGAATCAAATCAAAGACTCAATACTTTTCACAATAGCTACAAAGAAAATAAAATACCTAGGAATATATTTAACCAAGGAGGTGAAAGATCTCTACAAAGAGAACTCGTAATCACTGAGGAAGGAAATTGCAGATGATGTAAACAAATGGAAAAAACATATTATGCTCATGGATCAGCAGAATCAACATTGATAAAATGTACATACTACCCAAAATGACTTGCAGATTTAATGCAATCCCCATCAAAATACCAATGTCATTTTTCACAGATCTAGAGAAGATAATTCTATGCTTCATTTGCAACCAGAAAAGAGCCTGAATAGTCAAAAGAACCTTAAGCAAAAGGAACAAATCTGGAGGCATCATTTTACCAGACTTTAAACTATATTACAAGGCAATAGTCACCAAAACAGCATGGTACTGGCACAAAAATAAAGACAGAGACCAATGGAACAGAACAGAGAACCGAGATATAAAACCATCTATATATTCCCATCTGATCTTTCACAAACTAGACAGCAATATACAGTGGGGAAAAGTAACCCTATTCAATAAATGGTACTGAGACAACTGGATAGCCACATGTATTAATAGAAGATTGAAACAGGATCCATACCTCTCACCACTCACAAAAATTAATTCAAGATGGATAACAGACTTGAATCTAAGACATGAAACCATAAGAATTCTAGAAGAAAATATTGGAAAAACTCTTCTAGATATCAGCCTAGGCAAAGAATTTATGAAGAAGACCCCAAGGGCAATCACAGCAACAAAAATAAATAAATAAATGGGAATTGATTAAATTAAAAAGCTTCTGAACAGCCAAGGAAACAATAGAGCAAAGAGACAACCTACACAATGGGAGAAAATATTCACATGCTATACCTCTGATAAAGGGCTAATAACCAGAATCTACAAAGAACTCAAGCAAATCAGCAAGAAAAAAATCAAACAACCCCATTAAAAAGTGGGCAAAAGGCATGAACAGAAGCTCTTCAATAGAAAATGTAATTTTAAAAAAGATCCCATTCACAATAATAAATAATAATAGCTTTATAATACCTCTGACTAAACCTAACAAAAGAAATATAAAGGTAACACACATATGAGAATTATATCCAATAAAGCTCTTATCCAAAAAATTAATACAGAAAATACATAGATTTAGAAATAATGTAATATTTTGATATATGTCCTTCAAGATATTTTTAAATAAAATGGAATTACATTACACATGCAATATGAAATCTGCTTTTTTTGGTTTGACATGCTATTTTTTTTTTTTTTTTTTTTTTGAGACAGAGTCTCACTCTATTGCCCAGGCTAGAGTGAGTGCCGTGGCGTCAGCCTAGCTCACAGCAACCTCAAACTCCTGAGCTCAAGCGATCCTCCTGTCTCAGCCTCCCGAGTAGCTGGGACTACAGGCACGCGCCACCATGCCCGGCTAATTTTTTCTATATAGATTTTTAGCTGTCCATATAATTTCTTTCTATTTTTAGTAGAGATGGGGTCTCGCTCTTGCTCAGGCTGGTCTCGAACTCCTGAGCTCAAACGATCCGCCCACCTCGGCCTCCCAGAGTGCTAGGATTACAGGCGTGAGCCACCACGCCCGGCCTTGACATGCTATTAAGACTATTTTTTTCAAATCAATGAACATTAACAGTCATATTAATACCAGGTGCAGTGGCTCATGCCTATAATCCTGTTAATAGCACTTTGGGAGGCTGATGCAGGAGAATCACTTGAGTTCAAGACCAGCCTGTGCAGAAAAGCGAGACCTTGTCTCTGTAAAAATTTAAAAAATTAGCCAGTCATGGTGGTGTGTACCTGTAGTCTCAGCTACTCAGGAGGCTGAGGCGGGAGGATGGCTTGAACCCAGGAGCTCGAGGCTGCAGTGGGCTATGATAGCACCACTGTACTCCAGTCTGGGTGACAGTGAGACCTTGTCTCAAAAAGAAAAATTAATTAATTAATGGTTAAATGGTATTTCTTGATATAGATATATCATAATTTATCAAATCTATTTCTGGGCATTTATGGCATTTTGAAATTTTTGATGTTAAAAGCAATGATGTAAGAATATGGTCAGATTGTTTCTACTGGATATAGTTCTAGAAGAAAAATTGTGGATCAAACGAAATATATATTTTAACATACGTTATGAAAAAAGTTATAGCAATTTAAATTCTAAAAATTCCCCTTTTCACACACATTTGTCTAAATTGGAAATTATGTTATGTCTTTGTCAAGTAAAAATTGGCAACTCATGGTAATGTTATATTGCATTTCCTTAATTACTAGCACATTTCAACAGTTTGGTATACATGTACTCACAGTATGAATTTTTTAATTGCCTATTTGTATCCCTTGCCCATTTTCCTGTTGATATGTTTGTTCAAGTGTTTTTGAAAGATAAATCTAGGTGGGATATGCTAAATAGATTGAGGCATGTGTACTGTCTGAATGCAACTGAAGAAAGATAAGATTTCAGAACATAAATCTGCATTTTATTTGTATTGCTATAAACTGTGGCTTGTTTTGTTTAGGCCCAGAGCCATGTTATAGTCAAAGAACAATACAACCAAAGTAATTTCAATTTTTAACTAAATGTAGTCATAATCATGATTCATGTAGGCTAAAATAATTTCAATTTTTAATCCAAGTCCTTTTCTTCTATATTCTTGAATGCTGTGAAGGAACGAGGATACATACAGTGCCTAACAATACTTGTTAGGGGACCCTCTTTTTCCTCTCCCACCAATGCTCTCACTTAAGAGCTTCTTGAGCCTATTTCTTTCTTTAAAGCCAACTAAAAACTCCTCTTCTCCTAGTCCAGGCAACTTTAATTCCTATCCACTCCCTCTGTCTCACTACTATTTATCATGTTTTGGAAAAATATAATTAAAAACAAAATCTGGCCAGGCACAGTGGCTCACACCTGTAATCCCAGCACTTTGGGGGGCCAAGGTAGGAGGATTGCTTGAGGCCAGGAATTCGAGACTGTCCTGGGCAATACAGCAAGACCCCATCTCTACAAAAAATAAAAGAAAAATTAGCCAGGCATGGTGGCACATGCCCATAGTCCCAGCTACTCAGGAGGCTGGGAGTGGGAGGTTGCAGTGAGCTATGATCATACCACTGCACTCTAGCCTGGATGACAGAACAAGACTCTGTCTCAAAAACCAAAACAAAACTCCTGCCACCTCAGAAAACTTCTCCACAAAAGTACAAGAGAAAGGAAACAGTTTTATTAGCATCAAAGCAGAATGTGACAGGCATCCCACTAAGAGATTGCAAAGATAGAAAGGATTCTCATCCTGTTATAAAGCTAAGCAGACACAATCCATTACCTGCATGTTCTCAAGATAAACAGTAACCACTCGAGTAAGAGGACTGAGAGCATCATTTGTTACACACATCTTAGTTTTACCTGGCAACTGGGCTGGCCATTTGTGTTTGCAAACTGACTTTATTTAAAGGAAAAATAAATTTCTTGTATCTTTGTAATCAGAAGTAGTTTGGGAGGAAAGGCATCCAAGAAGCTAGGCTCCTACCATCTCAAAGAAACTGGGAGATGGGGCACCATATTCCTTGACGATTTCATTTCAAAAAGATAGTGCCCGGGTCCTTTAAAAAAAAATTCCTGGGTTATAAAGCAGACAAGAGGCTTATTTAGATTTTTAAAAGTTTACATACGTCTAAAAGGGACAGAGATAGAATTTACAATTACAAATTTTCTAAAGAAAATGCTAGGAAAGAAAAGGTAGGATTCTCCGTCCCTTTTGCACTAGGGAAATTTTTTTTTTCTTTTTCGTTTTGCATGTTCTCCTATACAAGCAAATTGGCTTCCACTTACTCTGATTGGCAACACCTAAGCTTTCTGCTTGGGGGAGGGAAGAGCAGGCCAGAGTCCTCTATAGTTGAGAACGCAGTGGAAATGCTCCTAAGATGATTAAAGCACATTTAGACCAGCAGTCAGTGGTCTCAAATTCCAATCCTACCTCTCCAATTAACTTGCTGAGTGCTCTGGGGGCAAAGTAATATAACTTCTGCAAAGCTCAGTTTCCTCATCAGAAAACTGAGAGAATGATTATTTATGCTGTTTCTTACAACCACAAAAATTTGTTTTTTATAAGCTGCGCGTAACCCAGAAAACAAATGGCAATGGACTATTCAAACAGGTACTCTAGTAAGAGCTGAAACAGACAAATTTCCAGAAAATTGAAACATGACTTCAAATAATGAAGAGAAGAAGCTGAGGAGAGAAACAGAAGGACCAGGGCACCTCATCCAGAATATTGAGGAGCAATTCACATTAAACTGCCAATAGCCAAGAAGCAACAGGCACAGACTTCACTGGGAAATGTTTGCCAAATCTCTATGCACTGAGTTCTGCTAAGTTACCTCTTTGACTTTCCAGCCACAGCCTAAAGAATCATCATCAATTCAGTCATCTGGGCATCTGATGATAGTGATTCTTAATTACAAAACATTTCAAACACAAAAACTTAGAATGGTCAGCTTTTGCAGATTGACTGCTCTGCTCTTTATTTCCTAATTTGTCAATAAATCTAAATAATATTTCTATATGTTAAATAAAGGTATCTATTGCACAATAATACTGCAAAAAAAAACACACACAAAACCTTAACGTTGTGCAACAATAGACATTTATCTAGCTCAGGAATCTGTGGATTTCGGCTGATCTGGCTGAGCTCAGGTGTACCTGTGTGTTCCACTGAGGATCAGCTGATCTAGAACTCCTGGGCTTGGAGAATTAGGAGAAAACAACTCTGTTCCAAGTGTTTCTCATCATCTGGCAGGCTAGCCTGGCATCCTCCTCAAGACGAGAGCAACAGCAGCAAGTGAAAGTACATTTTCAGCCTTGCTTGGTCACTTTGCTAACTCTCAGGGTAACCTACCAGTCCTGGTTTTCCTGGTCTATCCCATATCAAGGAAACATCCTTGACTCCAGGCAAACCAGGGCAGTCCGTCGCCCTACACCATCCCACTAATCAAAGTAAGTCACTTGGCCAAGCGCAGAGTCACAGCAGGAGGGAACACAGTTACCTGGTAAAGAGCATGGCTAGAGGGAACTGAGAGAATGTGAGCCCTCAGGCGATCAGTCTACCGCACAGGTTTTTACCTTCTTGCTGCCTAAGTGTTCTAATCTTGGGATTCCAATAAAACAATCTGTAGGGGTGGTTTCAAGCCTATCCCAGGCTTGTGATTTCACCTCAGTTCCTACATATCTTAACTGGCTAAGGTATGGCTTTTGAATAGCAAAAGCAAAGATGTGCAAAACTCTCGACTTGATACAAAAGGTGTTTGACGCAGTACAATGGTTTCTAATCTTGGGACGTCAGACCTACAGTGATAGCACCCTTGACAGCTCCTCTTCAAGAACACAGATCAAATCCATCCTAGCTTAACCTATTGATAATTTTCTCGTTAACAAGAGATCTGCTAGAGCTCTACAGCATACTTCCCAATTAAAAAACTTCACATTTGACCTAAACTTCAGAACTATAAACAAAGGTATATGTGACCCTCCCTCCTCAAAAAACAAACAGACAAAAAAAGTTATTCTACCTATACAATCAAAGCACATAGACTTTCATGTGAAGTGTGTAGCATTAGGCACATATTAGCATTACAGAGCAAGAAAATTATTCCATGTTTCAAAAAACTTAAACCTGGCGGGGCATGGTGGCTCACACCTGTAATCCTAGCACTCTGGGAGACCGAGCTGGGAGGATTGCTTGAGGTCAGGAGTTCGAGACCAGCTTCAGCAAGAGTGAGAGCCCATCTCTACTAAAAATAGAAAGAAATTAGCCAGACAAATGAAAAAAAAAAAAAAAAAAACAGAAAAAATTAGCTGGGTGTGGTGGCACACACCTGTAGTCCCAGCTACTCGGGAGGCTGAGGCAGGAGGATTGCTTGAGCCCAGAAGTTTGAAGTTGCTGTGAGTTAGGCTGATGCCATAGCACTCTAGCCCAGGTAACAGAGCGAGACTCTGTCCAAAAAAAAAAAAAAAAAAACTTAAACCTGATATTCATTTTGATCCATCTAGTTGTATTTTATCAAATGGAAAAAAGTCTCACCAGCTCCATAAGAAAAAGGAATTTATTCTTTTCTATGTCCCTACTAAAGTCTCTATTGCACCAAAGATCACCAAGAACTTCTTTCAGGGAAGATGAAGGCCAGTCACAATGGCTCACACCTGTAATCTTAGTGTTTTGGGAGGCTGAGGCAGGGGGATCGCCTGAAACCAGGAGTTGGAGGCCAGCCTGGGCAGCATAGCAAGATGCCATCTCTACAAAAAAACTTTTTTTAATTAGCCAGACATAGTGGCATGTGCCTATAGTCCCAGCTACCCAGGAGCCTGAAGCAGAAGGATTGCTTGAACCCAGGAGCTCGAGGCTGCAGTGAGCTATGATTGCCTCACTAACATGACATTGTCATCTAATTGGGGCTGGATAACTTCTTGGTATCTCATTTAATCCTCATAATAACCTCACACTATTTACTATTATCCATGCTTAATTTTTTTTTTCTTGTTCCATTTCAGAAACTTGAGAATGAGAACATTTTGATCTTGTTCTTGAGGATCATTCTGGTCTTGCCTTCAACAGTTTTTAAATATGTAATGGTTATTCCTCCAGGAAAAGAGATAATGTATTCTCTAGAATAATTCTCGATGACTATGCTTCTCAAACATAGGTGAGACCTACCTGAGATATCTGTAAGAGCAGAGTGGAAAATTTGCAAACCTCTACTCAGCTCAGAGATTTTGTCACCACACAGTCCCTGGCCACCTCCCATAATCTCAAGCTTTTACAGAAATAAAAACTAGTTCTTCATCAGTCTGTCAATTCATACAATATTGATATTAAGTATACTGTTCACTTAGCTAATAATCTCCATATTGAATATTAACAATATTTATTAAATGTGCTTACCCCTCTGTTACAAAGAAAAAACATTAAGACATTCTATTCTTTCCACAATAAAAAGTCAGAGAAATAAACAGATAATTATGCAAAATATAATAAAATTTTAGAAACAGATCCAATCATATATTTTTTAAAAATCATGACAAATATAACACATCAAATCAGTGGGGAAAAGATAGATAAGTCAATAACTGGTGTTAGAAAACTACCTAAAAATAAAACCTAGCATGATTAAAGATTCAAAGGCCAATATGAAAAAAACGGTACAAGGGGAAAATATAAGGAAATGTTTGTAAATAGCAGAGTGAGGAAGAAGTTTATAAACATACAGAAGCCATAAGAGATATGAGATGGTGGAGGAGCAGCAATGTTGTCTGCAAAAGTTTACTGATAAAAGCAGGTGTTAAGGCAATGAAGGAGGGCTCTGAAGGTTTTGTCAGACTAACCTCCCCCCCACCTCCAGCACATCAGCACAGCTATTTGTCTGTAGTTTCTGTGATGATGAGGGGGTGGGTCAGAAGAGATTCATGAGATTATTGACCATGTGCTAGGCACCATGCCAGGCTCTGTGGCTGCAGAGATGATTCCATTCCACAATGCAAAAATTTAGAGTCTTGAGAATCGGATAGATGTCTGTTCATAATACAGGCAGCATGGAAGCAACAAGTTGTGGACAGGCAGCAAAAATCACAGTGTACCAGCCTTGAAATTGGGTTTTACTTCAGGGAAGAAAATATAGATCAGAGGTCCATGAAATGGTGAAAACCAGAATAATGATCTAAAGACACATCTGTTTAGATTTTACCCTGTTCATGTGTATTCTAGAGATCTTTCTGGGATCCTGAAAATTACTTGTTTTGCCCCATTTATGAAGTTCTCAAATAGCTAATCCTTAAGGTTGCTTCTTGTTGCAGCGCTACACACCAGCCTTTCAAACAGCTTCAAAATCATAAGACAGGCATCCAGGCCATAGATCATACCTTGTCCTAGAATGTATGCATTAATCATGTGTGCTACAATGGCTTTAGGTCTGCTCTGTAAGATTTTCCTGCAGCTAAACTGTTTCTAGAATAGACTCTCTCTCTCTCTCACCTTCCTGGGATCCAGGAACTCATAAAAATTTTTCATAAGGTTTCATGGATTTTTTGTGCTACCACTTTTAAATTCCCATAAAGAAATGTGCCTTCTTGTATAAACTCCTTAGAAAATTTTATTTTGCAAGTGCCTAAGTATATAGCTTTGCAAAGACTCTTGGCTAAGAAAACTGGGCAGTGCTTCCTTAAGTACATATGCCGTGTGCAATGGAAAGAGCATTGTCTGGGAAGGAAAAGGCCTGCATCCTTATTTCAGCAAAGTCACTGGCCTACTCAGTATTAGACAGTATCTTACATATAGTGGGCATTCAGTAAATACCTAAGGAATTGAATTGGAGCTGGTAGGCCAGTATTGTGAAGGATTTTGATGTTGTAACACTACCACCTAGTGGGAAATCTGATAGGAAAAAAAATTCAAGGTGTTCCTAAATACGTTCTTTTATTTTTTTTTATTTTATTTTTTTTTTTTTGAGACAGAGTCTCACTCTGTTGCCCAGGCTAGAGTGAGTGCCGTGGCGTCAGCCTAGCTCACAGCAACCTCAAACTCCTGGGCTCAAGCGATCCTCCTGTCTCAGCCTCCCGAGTAGCTGGGACTACAGGCATGCACCACCATGCCCGGCTAATTTTTTCTATATATATTTTTAGCTGTCCATATAATTTCTTTCTATTTTTAGAGGTGGGGTCTCGCTCTTGCTCAGGCTGGTCTCGAACTCCTGAGCTCAAACGATCCGCCCACCTCGGCCTCCCAGAGAGCTAGGATTACAGGCGTGAGCCACCGCGCCCGGCCAATACGTTCTTTTAAACACCTGTGAATCAAATGTCATGGATACATTACTAAACAATCAAATGATCAGCCAGCATTTCTTATGGTATGATCAATGGAGTCACATTATATGCATAGATGACATATGAAAAAAGACATTGTGGTCAAGTAATTTTTGATAACCCAAGGATAATAAAACAAAAATAAATAAACCTTTTTTTTTAATGGGGGGGGTTCTCAAAGGATTTAATATGCTACTTTGCACTTTGACTCTCCAAGAAAGAGAATATTGAAGATAGTCTCAATTCCATGGCATACTTTATTCATCTTGTAATCTTTTTGGAATCAGGATTTGCCTTATAATTAATGCATATATTTAATGTACCAATAGGCTTTGCTCCAAAAGTTATTAAATCAATGGCAAGACTTAAAATTAATTTCCCTTTTATTGAGGATAAATATAGTAATATGCATATTTTACACCTTTATTTGAATATTGGCTCATCTCCACACCACCATCCCCCAGATTAGTGTCTTCTGGATGTTTCTCCTTAAACATTTTATGCCAAAGTTAGCACGAATTATAAACAAAGAGTCACTGTAGATAAATTGGAAAATAAAAGCCATTCTCACTGGAGTTAAGTGATATCCCATTGTGGTTTTGATTTGCATTTCCCTGATGATTAGAGATGTTGAGCAATTTTCCATATGTTTGTTGGCCATTAGTCTTCTTGAACAGTTTCTATTCATGTCCTTGCCCACTTTTTAATAGGGTTGTTTAATTTTTTTTTCTTGTTAATTTTCCTGAGTTCTATACAGATTCTAGTTATTAGCCCTTTATCAGATGTGTAGCGTGCAAATATTTTCTCCCATCCTATAGGTTGTCTCTTCACGCCAGTGATAGTTTCCTTGGCTGTGCAGAGGCTTTTTAATTTGATCAGGTCCCATTTATTTATTTTCATCATTGCTGTGATTGCTTTTGGGGTCTTCCTCATAAATTCTTTGCCTAGTCCTGTGTCTATAAGAGTTTCTCCAACATTTTCTTCTAGAATTCTTATAGTTTCATGCCTTAGGTTTAAGTCTGCTATCCATTGTGAGCTGATTTTTGTGAGTGGTGAGAGGTGTGGATCCTGTTTCAGTCTTCAACATGTGACTATCCAATTTTCCTAGCATCATTTATTGAATAAGGATTCTTTTCCCCAGTGTATGTTTTTGTCTGCTTTGTCAAAGATCAGATGACATTATTATTTTTTCTATTACTTTATGAGATACTCATGAATGTGTGCCTCATGCCAATGTAATGAGACGACGAGTAATTCTATGATTTTTCATCAAAAAATGCATATGCACCATGATTTTAACTATTCACAAACTTAGCTGCCCATCACTTTCCACTAGACATGGATGTTCTTTTTTAAAAATCTCCTGATTGTGATGATTAAAAGTAAAATAAAATCTAAAAATTGATAGATAAGTACCCTGTGGTCTATCAATTATTGTTTAATATAGGCCCTAACTGGTTTCCACTGCCAGGCGACAAATTAAAGAATTAAAGGTCCTAATAAATAATCCATTTGAAGATGAAAATGAATGGAATAAATTGTTCTCAGAAAAAGACTTTGAGACAGAGAGGAAGTAACTTGCTTATTATCACTTTGGAAAACTTAAGTCCAGGCCAGGCATGGTGGCTCTCGCCTGTAATCTTAGCACTCTGGGAGGCCAAGGCAGGAGGATTACTTGAGCTCAGGAGTTCAAGACCAGCCTGAGTGAGAGCAAGGCCGCATCTCTATTTTTTTTCAATTTTTTAATAAAAATAATAATAATAAAAAAAGAAAACGTAAGTCCAACATTCTGCCAGTGCCTATGTCTAGAAAATGTTGTACTTTTCTAGCAATTTCTACACAGGGATTCTGTGCATAGATGTCATGACAGATCACGCCATGTATTCATTGACTGTTATATCTCTCACTGCCAACACCTCTACTAGAACATAAACTATAAATTAGGGGCCTTGTCTGACTTATTCTCCACTGTGTTCTAGTGCCTCTAATGTTGTCTAGCCTATAATAAGTACTCAATTAAAGAAGAAATCAAAGTAATCTTAGTTTGACACAGATTTTTTCCCAACACATATTAAAAAGAACAATGTCAGCCAGATGTAAAATATTAAGTAAACTTTTATAACATCCCTACCACAGTAAAAGCACCAGGTCTTACCAAAAATTGCTCATTTTAATAAGCAATTTTAAAAATAGTGCTATAGATTACCTAAAGACAAGTTAAAAACAAGTAAAATCCAAGAATTTTCTTTTTAAAACAATTTTAACTTCAGAAGTACATGTTTGTGTAACCCTAGCACTTTGGGAGCCTGAGGTGGGAGGATTGCTTGAGGCCAAGAGTTTGAGACCAGCCTGGACAACACAGGAAGACACCGTCTCTACAAAAAATAGAAAAATTCTCCAGGCATGGTGGCACATGCCTATAGTCCTAGGTACTTGGGAGGCTGAGGCAGGAGGACCACTTGAGCCCAGGAGTTTGAGGTTGCAGTGAGCTATGATGGTGCCACTGCACTCTAGCCTGGGCAGAGCAAGACCTTGTCTAAAAAAAAAAAAAAAAAATAGAGAATATGTTTGACTTTATTCAAAAGATTAAGATTTCCCTCCTTGGTACCACCCCACCATGCTTATTTGGAAGCACTTTTCCAGTGTCTAGACATAGGCACTAGGCAAGAATCTGGACTTACATATAAATGGAATCATCCTATACTGTTGCTCTGCAATTTTTTCTTTATGCTTAAAATGAGATGTATTTTGTACCTATTTTGGTTTCAAAACATATTGATCTTTTTTATCTTTTTATGCCCAAGCATCTCCTGAATAAGGGTAACAGCAGACCATAGACGTATCTTTACACTATTGACTGAAATTTGAGAACTCTGCTCTCAACGACCCTGTCCCTCATTTCCAACCTCGTCCCCCAAAACAGGAAAAAGTATACCTCTCCAGAGATAATAAATATCAATTTCTCTAGACTCTCCCATTCCTTCTCAGAGCAGCCATTTGAAACCTTATATTAGTTTGCTAGTACTCCCATAACAAATACCCCAGACGGGGTGGCTTGAACAACAGAAATTCATTCTCACACAGTTCTGGACGTTAGCAGTCCACAACCGAGGTGTCAGCAGGGTTATTTTTTGTGAGGCCTCCCTCATTGGCTAGCAGATGGCCATCCTTTCGCTATGTCGGGACACCATCTTCATTCTGTGCATATCTATGTCCTAATCTCCTCTTCTTATAAGGGCACCAGTCATGTTGGGCGAGAGTCTATCCTAATGACCTCATTTTACATCTTTTTTTAAATTTTTTTTATTTCAGCATATTACGGGGGTACAAATGTTTAGGTTACATATATTGCCTTTGCCCCACCCAAGTCAGAGCTTGAAGTGTGTTCATCCCCCAAACGGTGCACACTGCACCCATTAGGTGTGAATATACCCATCCCCTCCTCCCCCCCCACCACCTGCCCGACACTCAATGAATGTTATTACTATATGTGCACTTAAGTGTCTCTTCTTACATTTTTAAGGATCCTTTCTCCAAATATAGTCACATTCTGGGTAGTGGGAATTAGGATTTAAAAATACAAATTTGGAGGGGGAACACCATTCATCCCATAACCTATATTTAAGAGAACGTTCATGTTTCCATAACATATACATTGAAAGGTTAATTTTAGCAATAGGAACTATGAGACTACAGTACTTTACCAAAATTCTGAATTAAGTAACACATGCAGGAGAACTACAACTCTGACTGCAGTTTCCAGTTATAGGCAGAGATAGAGATGGTTTTGCCTAAGGTATTTATGTTTAATGTATTTATGTTTTTCCATTTGGATTTTAATGCTCATCTATACTTCTATTTATCAGAATGGATGCTTACTGGAAAACATACTTATCTATCATGTTAAATTTTTGTCAGAAAATAATGGCATCAATGCAAGCCAATAGCAGGTGAGGAGACATGATCATCCAACTTTCTGCACTTGATAAAAATGAAGTATTTTAAAAATGCTTAATGCAGCCACTTATCATTCTGTCATCCAGGCATTTCCATTTCCCAGTGAGACTCCAGCCTCAATTGCATCTTCAATTTATGCAATATCTATTACCCATGCCATCTGATATGGCACAACCTTTTCACGAAGCACCTACTGGGGAGTAATTTCTCTTTGCATAATTTCCACATTGATTTCCAAGACACCAACTGCCTGAATAACAATCAAGGTGCAGATTAATCCCCCACTCACCTGAATTCTTTAACTCGGGAATTATTCTCATTTATTAACCTTGGTGTGAACAATCTGAAACACCTAACCTGCAAAAGGTAATGACAGGGACAGAGCTCAGAGGCAGGTTTGAGCTGGTGGGAGCCTCTGTCACAGTGGGGTCACTGACCCACTGGTTTCAGTCTTTTCCTGTGAGCAAAAAGAAAAAGCGCCTGAGGAAATATTTGACTTATTCCATCTGAGAAATAATCTTCCTTTGATAAGGGAGATAAAACAATCCAGTTTATGATTGTCATTGTTTTTTAATTTCCTGGGTATGTGATAAACATAACTTAGGCTCAGGGTATAGAATATATTGGGAGAAAAAGTCCTGAGTAAATTTCTTTCTAGTATCAGAAGCAGAGGGCTGCATAGAGAAAGAGCTAAGAACCTTATGTTGGTGTCTTGTACTCTAATATCTCCTATGATGACCAGCAGTGCCAAGATCACATAAAATTGGAGCCCAGTTAACATGCAGGGACTATTAGAAACCATCGCAGGTGACTTCAGTACCTCAGCTATGTTAGCAGGTGGGAAAGAGGATATTTCAAATGTCTTCTATCCTGCAAAATAACCAAAAAGTAATATACTTGAGCTAAAGACTATAATCACCAGTACATATAAAAAATTCTCCAGGGCCCCCCATTCTGCAGTTGTAGATATTTTCTAAACACAAAGAACACAGTAGTTCAACACTCATGTGTACATATGGTAGTAAAACTCAACAGAAACCAAGCAGGTGGGAGGGGGAGGAAGAGATGGGTAAATTCACACCTAACAGGTACAAGGCACTCTATCTTGGTGATGTGCACACTTATAACATTGACTCAAATGGCACAAAAGTAATTCATGTAACCAAAACATTTGTACCCCCATAATACTCTGAAATAAAAAAAAATAACACAGTAGAATGCAACATCATCAATATTTCAAGAATTAGTTGATTTATAAGCAAAGCACTTCTACAACCAGGAAAATCCATTTCGTTAATGTGGGTGGAAGAAAGTGGGCAGGGGATAGACTCATGTTTGTCTTTTCAAAATTACATAAGCCCTAAAACTTGTATTAAAATCTGGGGACAAAACCTGAAAAACCACAAACTTAAAATGATCGGATCACTAAGACATGACCTTTATCCAACACAAACACATACACACACACACACACACACACACACACACTTCATGTTTACAGATCTTTGCCTTGTTATTCCTGAAACTTCCAAGGCAGAGCTGAGTCTCTGGGCTCTATTTACCAAATGATGACAGACTTTGCACCATACTCCTCTTCTGGTCCTAGACAGACAAAGGAGCACCTGTTAAGTGTGACGTCCTCCTGCTTCGCTCTCCCTCTAACCCAGGAGGACCAGGCATGTGCCTTTTGGCCCAGCCCTGCACCCTAGATCCATGGCCTGCAACAGGTCATGTCCCCCACCCTTCATTTCACTATAAAGAAGCACCTTCAACACTCTGCCTGGGAGTCTCCTTAACTAGATCACCTAGTTCATTAGATATATTTTCTACATTCTGCATTACCTCAGATGACAGCGTTGTTCCATTTTCTATGACTACACAACATGGACCCCCTTTTATCCAGTCTCCAAAGGACATTTTCCACAATTTCCAGTAAGCTCTCACTGCTAGTGGAGTGGCCACTGAATGGCCTTCAAGCTTCTACTAATTAGTCTTTTCAAGACACCTTAGGCTTTCACTTATACTCTCCTCAAACTCCTTCCAGCTTCTGCCCACTGCCAATTGCCAAAGCCACTCCCACATTTTTAATTTTTGTTATGACAGCACTCTACTTCTAGCTACCAAAACCTGTAACAGCTAACTAATGCTGCATAACAAATTATTCCAAAAGTTAGCAACTTAAAATAATGACCAACATTTATTATGTCACATAGTTTCCATGGGTCAGAAAATTAGAAGTGACTTAACTAGGTGCTCCTGGCTCAGAGTCTCTCAGGAGGTTGCAATGCAGATATCAGATAGAGCTGCAGTCATCTGAAACCTTCACTGGGACTGGAATATCTGCTTCCAACGTGGCTCGATTACATAGCTGGCAATTTCATGCCTGTTTGGGCAAGAGGCCTCAGTTCCTTACCACAATAGACCTCTCCATACATCTGCTTGAAAGTCCTCATGACTAGATCTACTCTCCTATCTAAAATAACTGAAAAACAAGACAATATATGTAAAATAATAGTTTTCAGACATTGGACATTAGGCAACATAAGACAGTAATCCTTGAGAGAGGGAGAGCAAATGAAATGAACCCTGCAATTCCTGCCTGCAGAGTTGCCAGATTATAACAGAGGACAAAGAAACCCGAAGCAGGCTGGGGATCACCGGAAGTTGAAGAGACAGAGCTGGGATCCCAGGGAGGCTACGGCAGCTACAGTTCACAGGGAGAGTAGCAGACAAGAGAGCACTGTGTAGAGGAAGATCTGCAGAGATCCACAGAGGGATCCCCTCAAGTCTTGACTGCCAAGTACTGACCAGCACATGTCTGTGAAGAAACTACCTGAGGTCAGGGAAAAAATAACCAGAAGAAAGCAGAAGGAATAATTTCCATAGCTTATGCAGGGCTGGAAAATGTTTATGTTCTCACCCAGTAACATGGCATCAGCAATGGGACAAATTAGCCCTAGACTATGGGCTGCTCTGGTCCTGCCCAGCAAAGGCTAAAATCAAGCCTCAAAATAATTAAACTGCTCCAGATAACTTAACTAAATACCAGAATGAAGCTCGAGAATATTAATAGGAATATAAAATATCCAGTGCTCAACAGATAAAATTACAATGTCTATATCAAAAAATCCAAAAATCACCAGGCATGCAAAGAAGCAGGAAAATGACACCAACAGTGGAGATCAATCATTAGAAAGACTCGGAAAGACCAAAGTGATAGAACCAGTAGACAAGAATATTAAAACATAGGCCGGGCGCGGTGGCTCACGCCTGTAATCCTAGCACTCTGGGAGGCCGAGGCGGGTGGATCGCTCGAGGTCAGGAGTTCGAGACCAGCCTGAGCAAGAGCGAGACCCCGTTTCTACTAAAAATAGAAAGAAATTATATGGACAACTAAAATATATATATACAAAAAATTAGCCGGGCATGGTGGCGCATGCCTGTAGTCCCAGCTACTCAGGAGGCTGAGGCAGTAGGATCGCTTAAGCCCAGGAGTTTGAGGTTGCTGTGAGCTAGACTGACGCCACGGCACTCACTCTAGCCCGGGCAACAGAGTGAGACTCTGTCTCGAAAAAAAAAAAAAAAAGGAATATTAAAACATATATTCTAAATATTACATATTCCTTATGTTCAAGGAGGCAGAGTGAGAAGTATAAAAATGAAAGATATATATATAAAAATGATCAAACTTTAAGACATAAAATACAGTGTCATAAATAAAAAATATATCAACAGAGATTAACAGCAGATTAGATGCCCCCAAAGGAAACATTAATAAACTTGATCATAACAATAGAAACTATTAATATTAAAATGAAATATGGAGAGAAAAAGACTGAAAAATAATTGAAACAGCATCAGTGAACTGCAGGACAACTTCAAGTAGCCTAATATACATGTAATTGAAGTTTTTAAAGGAGGTGAACAGAAAGATTATTTAAATAATGGCTAAGATTTTTTCAGATCTGGTGAAACCTATAAGTTCATACACCCAAGAAACTCAACAGGAAACATGAAGAAAAGTACAGCAAGGAACCACGAAATTCTTAAAATAAATAAAATAGCAATGTTGGCATTCCCAATTCCTGCTGTATTTTCTTCACAGCTCTTATCACTACTGAGCACCATATTTCATTTATTTATATAGTTATTGGGTTACTATCTCTTTCACCCCCTAGATATGAGCTTCACGGATAACAAAAAAAAAGTTTATCTTGTTTATTATAATATATCTACTATTAAGAGCCATGCCTAGCATACAGTAGATAATAAATATATGATAAATATTTATTCAGAGAAGTGAGTTTAATGATTATCTACCCAGTTATGTTAACATGCTTACAGAGACAGAGTTTAGTTTTAGAAATAAAAACATTATTCTAACCAGCATTAATTAAATGTACTGACCAAATTATCTGTAATTCATTATTCATTATAAATCAAAATATACTGAATGCCTAACCCAATTTTACTCAGTATGATCTTGCTTTTTACAATATACTTTGAAACTTCCCACATTTATGGTGACACTTATTTTCTTCTGTCTTCGACTTTACTCCAAATCTGGTCCCCTCTCTATAGGCATACAGACACCACCCTGGGACAAATAGAAACATATTCAGACATACTTATGTACATGTGTGCACACACACACGCTCAGATAGACACAGGGAGACAAAGGCACACAGGGAGAAATACACGCAAGGCAGACACATACAGACCTGATCAAAGATATATAGACACACGATACTGGTTATTATTGTGCTGGGCCTTTTTATACATTATTACCTCATTAATTCTTAAAAAAAATCTTGTGAGATAGTTATTATTTGCTTCCTTTTCCTAGAGATCTGAAAATCGAAACTTAGAGTTCAAAAGACTTAGCTAAGGCTGGGTGCGGTGGCTCATGCCTATAATCCTAGCACTCTGGGAGACCAAGGCAGGAGGATCGCTCAAGGTCAGGGAGTTCGAGACCAGCCTTAGCAAGAGAGAGACCCCGTCTCTACTAAAAATAGAAAAAATTAGCAGGTGTGGTGGCCTGTGCCTGTGGTCCCAGCTACTTGGGAGGCTGAGGCAAGAGGATCACTTGAGGCCAAGAGTTGAAGACCAGCCTGAACAAGATCTATGATGAGGCTACTGCACTCCAGCCTGGATGACAGATCAAAATTTTTTCTCAAAAAAAAAATCCATCTCAAATGTCACCACCTCTTAATTTTTTGATTCACCCAAATAAAAACCCTTCCTACTTCTGAATTCTATAGTCCTTTATCTGTACCTCTTATTTATCTTCTACAGTGCGTTATATTTGTATGCATATTTTATCTCCCCTAAAAGATGAGATTTCTTTGATTGTCTAACTGTGATTACTAACTATGGTTAGTAATTGTGGTTATTTTAGTATCCTATGCCAGTGGTCCCCAACCTTTTGGGCACCAGGGACCAGTTTCATGGAAGACAATTTTTCTGGGGAAGGGGAGTGAGGCAGAGTTCAGGTAGTGATGCAAGTGATTGGGAGCAGCTGTAAATACAGATGAAGCTTTGCTTGCTCTCTGCTCAGCTCCTGCTGTGCATCCGGTTTCCTAAGTAGTTTCATGGAAGATAATTTATCCAGGAGGGTAGGGGAGGGATGGGCAAGTGGGGAGGGAGGTGGAGCTCAGGAAGTGATGTGCGGCCCAGTTCCTAACAGGCCATAGACTGGTTGGCCCAGGGGTTGGGGACCGCAGTCCTATGCCTTCCCCAATGCCTCACACCATGTTAGGACTGTCTGGATGTTCCTTCATCCCTCTGTTCCCAGTGTCAACAATGAGTACTGGCACTAAGTCCAGCCGACGATGGGCTGATCACAAACACAGAACAATTTTATACAAATAGTGTATCACATAAAAGAAAGAATGAGAGTAAAGAAGGAAGCTACACAAAGTAAAAAGATGTTCCAGAGAGAGCAGAACGGGTCAGTGTCCACAAATCGAGAAAGGCCCTGAAGTCTGGGCACCCACTGCCTTTTATAAGCTCTCCAGTTTGTTCTGCCTTTCCTCTGCCAGAATTGGTTGTCATTTCCCGCCTTTTGGGGTGATTGACAGATTGGGGTCATATAACAGGTTAGTTATGTAACAGTTTCCCTTTCTGCGCATGCTCTTCCCCAGAATCCTTCACTAAGCTCCACCCATGTTATGCTAATTAATGTTAATGAGCTCTAGGTCAGTTAAAGTTTACTAACTTTTTACTATGTATGTTCCCACCAGGGAACAATTCTGCAATTTATTTCCTAGCTACAATTTGGTTCCCACTCTCCACCCTGAGCCACTTTACCCCACATACACACCAGACCTAACAACCAGAATCCATGTAAACCTTAATTCCTACCCTGACCATTGTTAAAAATGCATTTCACCCAGCACTTTATCTTCCTAGCCTCTGACTTTCCTTACCCTTGTCAAATATGTTAATATTGACACTCAGCACTGTCCCTCAATCAGCATGTCATAGGTATTTATTATGATCCTGCATGCTAGACATTGGCTAGACCTTAGGGGCACTCCCTCTGTCCCATCATTTGTAGTCCCCAATAATAATTCATATCCTTCCCCTATCTGCAATATTTCAAACTTTCCCCAGTAAACAACCTCTCTGAATTGACTCCACTTTGGAACTCCCCTTTTCCCCACCTAGATACCCTTCTCTTAGACACAGTTTCAATTAGGATACTTTCAGATGCAAGTAACCATAAAAAGAAAAAAATCTAATTAATGGAAGCTTAAACCATAAAGACATAATTTATCATTAACAAAAAGTCTAGAGGTAAGTGGCCCCAAGCAGTTCAGGGTACAGGTGCTGAGAGTCACAGGATTGCTACCATAGAACCAACCAGTACTTTCTCCCACTGGTATACTCAGCACAAAGGAAAGGGAGGCACAAAGTACCTCCTTTCAAAGGTTTTCTCTGTTAACAAGGGGAAAAAATGTTTCTCAGATACCCTCAAGAGGTTTGCCTTCCGTTCCATTGCCATAACTGGAACCAAGCCTACCCTTTTCCCACCACCAAAGAAGAATGAGATTAATGTGACTCACTTTATAAGCCACAGGTTATCTCTTGCACCAAAAGGCAGGCCTCACTTTCCTGAGCCCACTGCTGCCTGTCCAATACCCCAGCAAAAGCAAGGTTCGCTTAGCAAAAAGGCAGAGAGGCAACAGCTGTTAGGTAGATGAATAGCTACATCTGCTGCAAAGCCGTCTGAGCCTCCGGGAGCAGAAATCGGCCCCACGCCAGCCAGTCATATTTGGCTCAGTTAGTTTCCATCACTTTGTCACATAGGGTGCTCAGTCACATTTCAAATGGATGAAAGGCTTAAATATGCCTTGAAGAGGATGGCAAAAAACAAGAACAATGTTTTAGTGCCCAGATGTAGGAGTGAAGAGTAGGAGGTGTGGGAGAGGGGTAGAGGGGGAGTGTGTGTAGCAAGAGGTATTAGGGTTGGATGCAGCAAACATGAGTCACACTGATCTCTGAAAGACTGAATTTTTAAAAACTGAACAAAAGTACATAACACATAACAGATATATAATAATTACTACTCATGTTTCTAAAAAGTCATATATGGTATACACAGTGGTATATGAAATGATGGTTATTTTTAGGAAAAACTTCAAAAGGATAGTAAATTTCCAAAGGGAGTCTGAAGGAAGGAAACAATAAATAAGAAAATGAGTTAGAAGGGAACCCAGGAAGGGGACTGAACTGGAATAAGAAATGTCCAGTAAAGAATGTGTTTTTTTACACCTTCCATTTTTCCTCCTTAATTGCATTATCTTCCACACCTAGCAACCTCTGGCGTTCTCTGTCAAACTTATTTTACAAATAGTCAACGCAACACTACCTCCACTCCTCACTTCCTAGTGGATGCCCAACCCTGGGCAATTTAGCTTTTACCCTCATCATTCTACTAGACAAAAGTAGAAAAGGAAACACCCTTGGAAGTTACTGAGTCTACAAGCCATTTCTTCTCCTCCCACTTATCTATCTCGAAACATGGTAACCTCATCCCAGTGATAAGATGTACAGAAGAAACTTCCTCTGGATGAAGGGTGACATCAGAAGAAATTCTGAGCTCTAAAAAAAATGCAAACCTTGTTATATCCAAAACCATACTGCGAGTAATGTTGTGCTCCTTCAACTCCCAGTGCCAGTTTTGCTTATCAAAATTAGCCCAGTAGACTTTCACTTTCCCTAAATTGATGTGATTAGGAAAGTAGATTAACTCAGAAGAGTCTTCATGAAAAATAATAATAAAAATAGAAGAATACAAGACAAAAGCCTGAGACCAAAAGAAATGCATTAGTGTTCCTAGAGATTGGGCAAATCCCTCAAATTCTTGGGTTTCAGTTTTCCCACACTTAAAACTGGAAGGAGAAAGGGAGTTTGAAGATCTCTGTAGGATTTTTTCAGCCCCAGAGGTTTATAATTTCATGAAAATTTCTGTCTCAAAAAAATCACCAATGATGTTTTTGTTACATGTCATATCCTTTAGTCTCTTTTCATTTTTCTTTGCCTCTGCGGCATTTAGCACTCTTGACCACATTTTCTTCCTTCCCTTGACTTAAATGAAATGTGATTTCCTCAAGAGCAAGCAACACTTAAGACCACTGTATATGGTAGAGCAGGATGGTCATTGCCTAACCCACCACATCCAAAGGGCACTCTTGAAATCAAAGCCATCACATTTATGCATTCACTATAAAACTTTTCCGCTGATGACTGTAAGGACCTTGTCCTTTTGAAAAAGATAACCTTGTATAATTCACACAAAGGATCTCATAGACTGGCAGTAGCATAGGGAGCAAGGCTCATTCTTTTCATGTGCTTCTGCCTCAGCAACTCATCTGCCACCTAGCAGGTCACCAATGATGGATGTTTGGATAAATGAGAATGGAGAGTGTTAAAGAGTTATCGGAAATGAGGTTGAAATCATGGAAGCCTTATATGCTAGTCAATGAGTTCATATTTAAACTATTAAGCAAATGGGGAACCAATGAAACTATTTAAACAGAGCTTTTAAAATTTTTTTCCAAGTTATAATTTTAAGATTATAAACGAACTTGTGTGAGAAAAGTTGAAGGCAAGATAAAACCCTGTGTCGGCTCTAACCATTAGAAGGCCATTGCGATTGCCCCAGCAAGAGAATAAAACTCGGGAAGTGGTTGCAGAAGACAAAAAAGGGAGAAAAGAAATGAAGCATTGCACCATGATTTTCAGCCTGAGTTTCCCTGAGAAACTGAGGGAAGCATGAACCATGGACAATTTTGGCAAAGTCAAGAGGAGGACCAAACACTGATGGAAACAGAATGAGTTCAGTCTTAACACAGCAATCAGGACTTGAAACTTCACCATCATCTTTGATTGTTTCCTCAACAAATGACCAGTATGTCTTCAACTTATTTTGAGCATTCATTTTTTCCAAATTAAAAAATGAAAAGACACAGTATTGGTTCACATAAGCCAACTCTGTTAATTCTATCCTCCTCTCAATTTCATCGGCCATGGCACTGCTGGTCTCCCTACCTTGGGTCTCATCCTCCACTGGTACCTCTTACACAGCACTGCCAGTTATATCTTCCCAAAGCACAGACCTGATCATGTCTTTTCTTTTCTTGACAACTTCCATTTATTGCTGAAGAAAATATAGAGCCATCCATGCCATGCCCCCTAAGTCTATTCTTCCTGCTTTATCTCATGCTTAGTGGAATGCTTTATACATATGCATTTGGGGGTGCTGTATAGAATGACTTGGCAAAGGACAATTATTATTGGCTACAATATAAATCATTATGCTCCAGTCTGTAGTCCCAGAAGACATAATCTTCTTCAATCCCTTTTAGCATCTAATTGGGTAAAAGTGAAGATTCAGTCTTCTTATATGGGACCTTTAGACAATTTCATAGAGATTTATAAAGTTCCCAGAGTTTTGATCCAGGGATACTCTCAGTTTAAGACAAAGCATTCTTTCTACATCTTGGAACTGTTTATTACTCAGAATCTAAATACAAATACTCATTAATCCCTCCCAATTATTCACATATGAATGTGCAATGCAGAGGCATTATAGATTGATGCCTCATCACTTAGTCACAAATGTTAGAACATTTAGCTCAAAAATAGATGATAACTCATAGAAGTTCTCTCCCTGTTTATTATTTCCGATCATTAAATTGTCTATAGCAGCAAGTCCGTGACCCACCAGATCAGCTGGCTGCTGTTTTTAGTTTTAATCTGAATTTTTCTCCTGACAATTTCTAAATGTATCTGCCAACTATGAGTGACTTAAAATTAGTAAGCATTAAGGAGCTAATTGAAGACCAATTCTTTACCCCCACATAGGAGGTGGTAAAAACTACAATTTAAAATGAAACATATTTCCTTTTATTTTCAGATTTCAGAAGCACAGGACAGATATAATGAGTAAAAGATAAGTAAAATGACATTTGAGAAACACAAGGAGGAAAAGCAAAGATGACTTCCTGTGAATTGGTGAATTCGTTCTCAGTTCTCACACTAGCTTAGCTGGCTAATTGTGGCTAATCTAGTTGCATACAGATTGTATTTAACCAAATCTGTTGGTTCCATCTACAACACCATGGTCCCTGGGATCCAGAGTAATCCCATTTCCTCTATTTTTTTTCCTTTATAATTGGGTATTGTTCCTCTGCCAGTGTTTTGGGGTACCACAGGCCAGAGTAACTAAATATACTTCTCTTGTATATTTAGTACATTTATACATGCCAATTAATTGCCTAACTTCCTCTTCTATCCTTTGTTACTGTACTTAGCAAATGCATTCCTAAAAAGTTTGTTTATCAAATGTTTATAAATTTACTTGTAGTAAAAATGCACTGTTGAGGTCATTGTTTAAGGAAATCATTGATGAAAGCTACTATAAGGTAAAAATCCTGAAGGTAACCTCTTAATTTCTCCCCTATAAAATCTGATTTCCACTTATTGAGTTACATAAAGTGGTATGTATCTAGAAACATTTTTGGTCTTTGGAGTAAACAAGCTGCAATGGACAAAATGTATATGTCCCGCCAAAATTGACATGTTGAAATCCTAACAAGGTGACAGTATTAGGAGGTAGGGCCCTCGGGATGAGTGCTGTCATCAAAGAGACCCCAGAGAACTCGTCACCCTGTCTGCCCTGTCTATGAGGAAGTGGGTCCTCACCAAACACCAATCCTTTGATCTCAGGCTTTCAGCTCCAGATCTGTGAGAAATAAATTTCTGTTTTTTATACACCACCTAGTCTATGACCATTTATTGTAGCAGTCTGAACTAAGAAAGACACAAACTTTCCAAATCTACTTTTACTTTGTTGGGTGTTTTTATAAATCAAGACATTTTGAAGGTTGTAATTCTTTGGGTACCTAAGTTTAGCTCACCACAGATGAAGGAGCCTTGACCTTTGTCTTAGTCTCACTGAGCTTTCTTGGCATCAGCCCTCAGTATTCTACCTTTTGTTAAATTCATAGTACCTGTTTATGAGTCAGATCATTTTAAATGCACTGACAGTTTCATCATCATTATCATAGTTTTTGCATGTAGAGTATAATTTAGACTTTCTTTCACTTCACTGGAACCACCTGGCTCTAGAAACAACGAGACAAAGGTGTTTACATTGGATAGCACTCAAAGGATCACATGTCAGGGTCAAATTTTGTTTGTTGTTTTTTCATTCTTTTAGCATTTCTGGCGAGTGAGGTGTACAAGAACAAAGGAATACATTGTCTAACTGATGGGAGAGGGCAAGAAGAAAAATAACACTTTATTTAAGTTAAGTTATATATTAATAAATATCAAGGCCGGGCGCGGTGGCTCACGCCTGTAATCCTAGCACTCTGGGAGGCCGAGGTGGGCGGATCGTTTGAGCTCAGGAGTTCGAGACCAGCCTGAGCAAGATCGAGACCCCATCTCTACTAAAAATAGAAAGAAATTATATAGACAGCTAAATATATATATAGAAAAAATTAGCCGGGCATGGTGGCACATGCCTGTAGTCCCAGCTACTCGGGAGGCTGAGGCAGGAGGATTGCTTGAGCCCAGGAGTTTGAGGTTGCTGTGAGCTAGGCTGACGCCACGGCACTCACTCTAGCCCGGGCAACAGAGTGAGACTCTGTCTCAAAAAAAAAAAAATATCAAAGTCCCAATTGAAAAGGAAAATGCCGTAAACAACCACTTGGTGTCACTGTTGTGTCTCGACTCCTGCTCCGGAGAAGAAAAGTTGGCTCCTTCCTAAGTCAGTCATGGAAAAGAAAAATGAAACGAATACAATTATACTCTATATTACACATTTTATAAAGGTAATGATGTTTCCGTTTTAAATTGAATTATTCCATCGTGTTTCTTTTTCTCGCTCTGCAGAGAGAAGGCAATTAAATGAAGGGACTGAGCAGATACTACTGGACAAAGGCAAATATTTAATGCCCATTTCAGCCATCTCAAATATAGACATGCTACAAAATTCATCTGGAAATCTTTTTAAAAACACAGATCACTGGACTCCACCCAGAGCTGCAGAGAAGAATCTCTGGAGTAGGGTACAGGCACTGCTATTTTCATAAGGTTCTCAACGTGATTCTGAAATTATCAATAGTTAGGTTTAGAAATCTCTGTTCTACTTCACCCTGTGCTTCTCCTGATTTATAATGTTAGAGAACTTAAGCTGACCTGACATTCTATATAATTCAACAATTTTATATTTCACATCTTCATATGTCATGCAAAATGAACCTTTTGCGTTGTCCTCTCTCACTCAACCCTTCTTCCTTCGTGTCACCTCTTTATTTTTCTCTTCTCTAAACATTATACAGTGTACACTCCCTTAATAGCAATAATTATAAGTTTTGCTTTACTTATATATTTTCCAATTGAAGGAAAGCTGAGCTGGTCCTACCTCCCTTCACTGTTTGGTCCTGTCTTCTATGAGGAGCACTGTCTTACTTCCAGCATTATTCCTAATTAAAAATAAAAACAAAAAAAAGAACTCCTTTTGTTCACCAACTATATGCCTGATCTTATATAAGACATTTCACATACATGCATTCTTTCACAAAACCCTATGTGAATAGTACCATTAACATACCTTTACAGATGGAGAAATCGAAGCCAAAATATTTCCTCTCCACCCTTACAACTCAGTCTCAAAGTCAGAAATATTAATACTAACACAAATACCTCGTCTGGTTTTTGCTCTCCCCTCTAGGTGCTGCTTTGTCTTATCAGAAGTATCACCTTGCTACTGACCGATTTCTTAAGAGTCCAGTGCACAGACTTCAAGGAAAATCAGAGTAAAAGCTAAACATAAAAAGCTCTACATGATGACATAATATGACTTCTTGATGAGTCATATTGTTTCTGGTTACTAGGGAAGAAAAGCCGATGGCAAACCACAGAACTGAGAGCCAACTGCTCTTCGATAATACACTAAACTTAGGACATTTCCCAAAATTTTGCTGGAAGTAAGAGAAAGAATATACCTTTGGGCAAAGAACCCAGTTAGTGACCCCCACCTTTGGTTGATAAATTGATGATGTTAATATATTTTTGGTTGATAAATCTGTGTTCTTTCAATAACAGTACATTTCAGCTCTTCTGTAGTAAATGTCAACAATCTCAAGTTTCTGGCTTGCTTTTAGACTTCAAAGGAGATTTATGACTAAAAACAGACTCACCTAACCAATCATTTGTGTAAGAAATACTGATTTGATTTGAGCATACTGCCTAATTCTGCCTTCTTCCTGACACAACAACTGGGAAGAATATCAAAGCAAAAACTGCATTGCTAAGTCTGATAATAGCCAAAATAATGATTATACTAGCACCAGATACTCGAAACACTGCCAACAGAAAGAAAACGGATATTGTTCATTTTGCTTACTTGAGTAAAATCAAAAAAGAAATTCTGAATCCCTGCCGAGTGCCAGGGCCTGTATCTGGTGATCATCTAGCTGTGATATTTTTTTAATTGAGGTGAAATTCACATAAAATTAACAATTTTAAAGTGAACAATTCAGTGGCATTAATTATACTCACAATGTTGTACAACCACCACATCTAGCTAGTTCCAAAGTATTTTCATCACCCCAAAAGGAAACCTATTCCCTAGTTCCTTCTCCCCCCAGCCCCTGACAACCACCAATCTGCTCTCTGTGTCTATGGATTTACCTGTCCTGGATATTTCATATGCATGAAATCATATAATATGGGAACTTTTGTGTCTGGCTTATTCACTTAGCATAATGTTTTCAAGGTTCATCCATGTTATGGCATATATCAGTATTTTATTCCTTTTTATGGCTGAATAACATTCTAACACATGTATATATCATAATTTATTTATTCATCTGTTGATGGATAGTTGGATTATTTCCACCTTTTGGCTATTGTGAATAGTGCTGCTACGAACATGGGTTCACATATATTTATCAGTTTTCAATTCTTTTTGTTATATACCTGCTATGGTCCATATGTTTGTGTGCCCTTAAAATTCATATGTGTGATAATCCCCAGTTCGACAGCATGAGAGGTAATTGGAAAAGAAAGGAATTAGCCTTTTCAGATAACATTGGCATTTGCTTTCATATTACATGAAAATTCAACAAATGGCAGAATCGTAAAGGTTAGTTGGAATCTGAAACTATATTAATTATTCTTTCTTTCTCAGTTATATTAAAATCCATTTGTCTATTTTGCATTTTGAATAGATCTTTCAATCACATAATTGCAACATTATATAAATGTTGGTTCCTTAAGTTATGTGTCTTCTCCTCATGTTGATACATCTTATTATACAATAACAAGAAAATCATATTTGTTAATATCACCATCAGTATCATTAGAAAACTATGGGAAGCTAAGCTTTTTTAAATCTGTTTATTTATTTATTTTATTTCAGCATATTAGGAATGTTTAGGTTACATATATTGCCTTTGCCCTGCCTGAGTCAGAGCTTCAAGCATGTCCATCCCCAAGATGGAGTGCACTGCACCCACTAGGTGTGAATATACCCAAGGGACGGATAGATATTGCTATGGTTTGTCCCCACAGAAACTCACGTTGAAATTTGCCCACCAGCATGGCAGTGTTGGGAGGTGGGTCCTAGTGGGAGGTGTTTGGGGCATGGAAAAGGCTACTTTATGAACGGCTTGGTGCTGTTCTTGAGGTAGTTTGTTCTCATTCTTGAGAGATTAGATTGCTTCTCTCAGGAAGTAATGCCTCCGAGAGTGGGTTGTTAGAAAACGAGGACACCACTCAGGTTTTCCCCTCCTCAAAAGTGTCCGGTTCCTCTTTAACCTTCTCTGCCACGTTTTGATGCAACATGAAAGCCCTTGCCAGAAGCCAGGGCCATGCCCTTGGTCTTCTCAGCCTGCAGATCCATGAACTGAATAAACCTCTTTTCTTTATGGATTGCCCAGGTTCCAGGAGTCTTTTATAGCAACCTAAAATAGACTAAGATACTTGTTTTCCAAAATTCTAATTTTTTACCTAAAAGCTTAAATCTTGTCATTTGCAACAAATACTTGTAGTTGGTATCCTTGAATTAGTATGCTTACTTCATTTATTTTCAAGAATATACCTGCCAGTTACCCATGTCTCAATAATTATATTTTGTCAGTCATTCATACAAGTAAAAATTGATACCACATGAAAAAAGAGGCTGGTTTCACTCACAGCTCAAACAGTTGCACAATTGCTTTTCCTCAAGACAAACTTCATACTTCTATATACCACAGAAGGTCTTTTTTTTTTTTTTTTTTTTTTTTTGAGACAGAGTCTGGTTCTGTTGCCCAGGCTAGAGTGCCGTGGTGTCAACCTAGCTCAAAGCAACCTCAAACTCCTGGGCTCAGGTGATCCTCCTGCCTCAGCCTCCCGAGTAACTGGGACTACGGGCATGTGCCACCACACCCAGCTAATTTTTTCTATTTTTAGTTGTCTGGGTAATTTCTTTCTATTTTTAGTAGAGACAGGGTCTCACTCTTGCTGAGGCTGGTCTTGAACTCCTGACCTCAAGAGATCTTCCTACCTTGGCCTCCCAGAGTGCTGAGATTACAGGCGTGAGCCACTGTGCCTGGCCTACAGCAGAAGGTCTTTATGTGTACATTTTTTTTTTTTTTTTTGGAGACAGGGACTCACTGTGTTGTCCAGGCTGGAGTACAATGTGTGATCAATCATAGTTCATGGCAACTTGAAACTCCTGGGCTCAAGCAATCCTCTTGCCTCAGCCTCCCAAGTAACTAGGACTACGGGTGTGCCACCATACCTAGCTAGTTTTTATTTCTTTCTTTCTTTCTTTTTCTTTTCTTTTCTTTTTTTTTTTTTTTTTTTTTGAGACTCAGGTTCTCTCTATGTTGCCCAGGCTGGTTTTGAACCGCTGGCCTCAAGCAATCCTCCCACCCCAGCCTCCCAAAGTACTAGGATTATAGGCATGAGCTACCACCGAGCCTTTACGTGTACTTCTAAATTTTTCATACAGAATTTTAAAAAGGTATACGCTCAAGGGTCAAGATTTAATAAAATTAGTAGTTTTTACTTTTCCATTGAGGACATTTCTAAATGAAATCAGTAGTTTCTTTTTTACTGAAAGGATGTGGCAATGAAGAATACAGTGACTATTGGTCCATTGCAGGACGACTGCCTTGCCGGCAACTTTACCCCCCATTGCTTCTCACTCTCAGTGCAAATGCCAACATAGTGAAAAAGGGATGATGACATTCCAATAATATTATGAAAATAGTTTTACTTTGCAGAACTCTCTGAAAGGGTCACCGGAACCCCTAAGTATTTGTGGACCATGCTTAAAAAAAAATAATTTAAACTTATAGGCTGGCAGAGAAAAGTATACAGGAATAGCTTTTTAAGGACAAGGCTAGAAATTTGGGTTTCCCAAGCAAATCCGTTGAAAAAGTGTCCCCTTTCAGTTAATTTACATACATTACGTATATCCACAGCTCTTAGGTGTTGCAAGAGTTGCTTGTAGTAAGAGCCATGGGAGACAGAGAAAAGAAAAGAAGCAGCCCTGACCTCCTAAACAATCACTTTTCAAGGTTCTTTTGAATGGTGCGGAACATCCACTCTATACAACAGATGTTTCTGCTACCATTCCCTCTTCTGCGTCTGGCTGAGAAAACACATGCTCTCAACCTCTGAATTCTCTTTATGATCCCATAATTCCTACACGGCACCTGTGGCCTCTTAGTTTATCAACCACTTTCTTTTCTCTCCCAGGCCACTCCAGAGAGGATGAAGATCGGTGTCTCAGAATCATAGCTCTGAGCACTGTCACTCCCCAACACTTTCTATGACTCTCCACTGACTTCTGTAGTTTTCTCATAGGGTCCCTAGAGACATTTTTCCCTTTAAATAATACCCATATATATTCCTCAAGTTTGAGAAATGTTGCTGGATAAAGTCCACGATCTTAACATTCAAGGCCTTTGGAGATTGGACTTCAGTGAAATTTCTTGCTTATGAACCACTAGGAAAAAAGATTTTTACCTGTGGTTCCCAAAATGGGCTATTCATTAGAATCACCTTGAAAGCTTTTTCAAGCTACAAATTCCAGACCCCACCCCTTAGAGATTCTGATTTAATTGGTCTACAATGGAGCTCAGGAATCTGGAGAATTTTTTAAAGTTTCTTCTTTGATTCTAATGTTCAACGGAGCCTGGGAACACCAGGCTGCATTACTCTAGTCAGACCGGTTTGCTTATCAGCCTTCCAACCATCACCATCTTCCACCTCCACACCTCTGCTGTCCACCCGCTTGTACCCTGTACCCACTTTCCACCTTTCAAATCCTCCCCACCCTCCAGACCCAGCTCATTAAACACCCAACCAGTCTCTACAAATATCCTCCCCGACCACAACCACCTGACAGCAACCTCTTACTTCTGGGACTTCAGAAATGCTGTTTATCTTTCCAATGTATTTGGCAGATCATCCTGTAGCTTTCTTTATTGTTGCTTTGAATCATTTTTGACATGCTATTGTTATTTAACTTTTGTCATATTTTTATTTTATAGGAAGACAGATTTTGTCTCCCTAACTACAAAGAGAGTTCCCCAGGGCAACAATGTGCCTTATCCTCTTTGGATGACAGGTTCCTAGCTATTGTGCTGCATGTTGCTGGCTTTAAAATAATCTGTTACTTTGATGGCACATATATAAAAGTTCTAAAACATGCAAGATAAGATTTAACATTCACATAGTGCTTTATGATTTATAAAGAATTTTCACATCTGTGACTTCACTTGTTTGTCACATTAACCCTATTAAATGTGTGTTATGTACTATCCCTATCTTCCCAGGATACTAAGGCTTAGATAAGTTTAACAACCTGACCAAGGTTAAACAAGTATTAAGTAGCGGAATAAGGAAAATAATTCAGGTTTATCTAACCCTAGAGGTTATGCTTTGAACCATTATGCTGTATTTCTTTATATATCATGCATTTATTATTCATTTTAAATCCCTCAGTTTTTATTTTCAGTATGTTATATGTGCAAGCAAACATAGAAGAGGCAACTTTCTTCAGGACACAAAGCTGAGCTCTTTTAAAACGTTATCTCATCTGATTCTCAGGAGGCAAAAGCAAATGGTTCTAAGAAGTTTAGGGTGTGGGACAAGGAGGAACCAGTGAAGTCAGTCTGCTAAGTAGAGGGAGCATGAATTGGACCTTAAAAATGGGTAGAAATACACTAGGTAGCCCCTGAAAATAAAAGGAAGAGAGCACCAACAATTTAGGGTATGATAAGAATTTTGGCCTGGCCCTTCAGAATGTTTATGCTGAAGAGTTCCATACTGTGAGATAAAATCAGCTTGGTAGGGTGAGGCCGAGGAGGAAGATCTTGGAATGCCAGGATAATTACTGCTGTCTTGATCCCTCAGGCAATGGAGAATTAATGGGGTCATTTCCTCATTTAAGTACTTTCCTGATAACATCCTTGAAATTTGGTTTCTTGAGTCAATAACTGCCTTGTTATTCATGGCCCAAAAGCTTGATTTTTTTTCCTGCTGAAATCCACAAAACTGAAATATTATCAGGGTTAATTAAAATACCTAGCAAATCATCCGAACCATTTTCAGAGGCGCTGTTGCCACAGTCACAACTTCAAAAGAACTTTCTTATATCCTCTTCGTATCACAAGACAACCCTCTAGAATTCCTTCTTCACTGTGGTTCTATGGCCAGAGTATTTCTTCAAAAAGTGTCCTGCTACTGGAGATGGAACACTTTAAGCCTAAAATGAGCAGAACTGAACAGGTTCTAAATCTGAACTAGTTTAGTTCAATCCAGTGGTGTTATTGAGGAATTCCAGTTGTTGCAGTTGTTGCTTGAGCTGTACAGATAAAACAAGTGACCTCAGAGGTTCAGAATTATGTCTTGTCTAGACCTATCCCTGAAACCATGAAAACCCAAAGTTTTCCAAAAGGCCTTTGCCCCTTAGAGGATTGCCACAGAAGCCTGAACTAAAAGGGGGTGGGGCTCAGGGAGATTTGCCAGAACTCAGCAGTAAGCTCTAGGTCTCAGGTTCCAGGATCAAAACGAATTGTGAAAACAAGCAATTGCCCAACCTTACCTTCACCTAACACATTGTTACAGCATTAAGTTAAAAAATAATAACGAAATATAATATATAAGTCTCAGAATCTAATTTTTCATTATAAACCATCTTTCAGAAAAATATAAAAAGATTTGTCCTCACATTTAAACTCTATTTAAAATGAGAGGAGTAGGCCTGTGCAGTGCCTCATGCCTGTAATCCTAGCACCCTGGGGGGCCAAGGCAGGAGGATTGTTTGAGCTCAGGAGAACAGCCTGAGCAAGAGCGAAACTCTGTCTCTACTAGAAATATTAATAGAAAAAATTATCTGGGCATGGTGGTGCATGCCTGTAGTCACAGCTACTTGGGAGGCTGAGGCAGGAGGATTGCTTGAGCCCAGAAGTTTGAGGTTGCAGTGAGCTAGCATGATGCCACTGCACTCTAGCACCATGGTGACAGAGTGAGACCTTGCCTCAAAAAAAAAAAAAAAAAAAAAAAAGAAGAAGAAGAAGAGAAAACTAAAATTAAAATATTTTTCTGTTATTTACTTAACAAATCTTGTGAGTGTACTTATATGTATGGATTCTAAGCACAACAGATGAATTGGTGAAAAAGACAGTTTCTGCTTGTATGGATCTTACATTCTAGAACAAGAGATAACATGAACTTGTATACCTCTGTAAACAAGAAAATTATCAGGCTGTGGTGAGTACTTTGCAGAGTGTGACAAGGTGGCTACTTCAGACTGGTTGGCCAGGGAAATTCTTTCTGAGGAAGAGATATTTAAACAAATCTAAATGACAGGAGGAAGTCAATCCCATGAAGATATGGGGAAAGCATCTACCACAAAGAGGAAATAATTAATGCACAGGCATATTTCATGAAGAAATAAAAAAGGCCACTCCTGCCCCCCAACCTCATCTGGACAATTTTTAAATTAGGGTCTTACTGTAGACCTAATAAAAGACCATAGAACATAATGGGATGACAATGTAAAATAATGGGATTGAACTCATAAATTGCTCTTATTCTAAAATATAATAACTATAGTCCAAGTGAATAGCACATTTTCCTTCTTACTATTGTAAAGGTGTCATGTATTTTTCTCTTACCATAAGTAGAAATATCACGATGAAAGTAAATTATACTATTAGTCACTTTTGAGGTTCAATTGTGCATTTTATTAATATTGTTACTTATTAATGAGTGTACTCTGAATAAAATCCAGGATGATGATTGTTCAAGCACCAGTGACATCACTGAGATGGACAAACTGGAACTCCACTCACTTTTGAGCCAGTGGAGGACCAGCAGGGACTGCCTCTCGTCCAGTGAAATATGTCATGACTTCTAAAGACATCTAAGGTTCCTCTGAATAGAGCTTCAGCTCCACTGATAGGCAGAGAACTACGTTCCTAAACATATCTAAACATGTGTAAATCAAGATTGCCTTCCTTTGGCTTATTTCCTCTAGCCATTAAAGGTAATAATTATCCTTCCAACCTCTGAGAGATATGCCAATTCTAAATAGTAATAATAGCTACCACTTATTGAGCACTAAGGTGTTAAGATGGTTTGCAAAGATGGCCACATAACTCCTCCCATCTCTGTATGCATAGTCCTAGTAACACAACTTTGTGCTTTTTCCCTTAACAGGTGGTATCTCCTTCCCTGCCCCTTGAATCTGGGCTGGTCTTGTGACTTCCTGTAACCAGTAAAATGTGGTCAAAATGACATTTTGGCCAGAGCCTAGGCCTAAATAGGCCTATTGCTTCTGGTTTTGCTCTCTTAGAGTGCTGCTCAAGACCTCCTTGTAAAGAAGCCCAAACTAGCCTACTGAACATGAGAGGCCACATGGAAAGAGAAGCTCAATCATCCTAGCTGTTCCAGCCACACCAGCTACAGTCCTGCACGTGGCTGTCTTAGACTATTCAGGCCTAGCCAAGGCACCAGCTGACCTTAGCCACATGAGTGAATTGAGATCAGACCCAAAAAAGAACTGGGTCAACCACAAAATTATGAAAAGGAAATTGTTTTCAAGCTCTTAAATGTTGGGATGGGTTTTTGTTTTTGACAACTATAGATAACTGATACATTATTAACTAGGAGATCTAAGTGATTTATATTTTATATCTAGGTGAATCTTCTACCAACCCTCTGAGGCCAATACTATTAATGACACATTACAAATAAAGAACTTGAAGCTCAGTGAATTTATGTAACTTGCGCAAGATCACATAGCAAAGCAACAAATCAAACCCAGTTCTTTTTGGCCTCAAGAATATATTTATATCACTCTATCATTCTATGATGATGTTTTAAATTTGTGAAAGAAAAAAGGGGGGCCAGGCACAGTGACTCATGCCTTTAATCATAGCACTTCTGGAGGCTGAAGTGGGAGGATTGCTTGAAGTCAGGAGTTCGAGACCTGAGCAAGATTGAGACCCCCATCTCTATTAAAAAAAAAAAAATAGAAAAATTAGCTGGGCATGGTGGCATGTGCCTATAGTCCCAGCTACTCAGGAGGCTGAGGTGGGAGGATCACGTGAGCCCGGGAGTTTGAGGTTGCTGTGAGCTCTGATGATGCCACTGCACTCTAGCCTGGGCAACAGAGTGAGAAACCCTGTCTCAGGAAAAAAGAAAAAAGAAAAGAAAAAAGGAAGTTGTGTCTGTGTGTAGATGGGGCTTTTAAAATCCAATCCAGATTAATAGTGTTATTTTTCTATATGAAATATATTACCTTAGTTTTTAGAATTTCAAGGAAACAATAGTGTATACAGGGGAAAAAAGGAGACAAATTTAAAATGCAAATAATTTATTTGTGAATGAACATACAGGTATATCAATCAATAGCTTATATTCAGATAATATCCAAACAATTCAAAAAACATAGTACAATAATTTTTAAACAATGCATGACACTGAGGTGTAAGATTCTCTACAAAGTTATAAAAATCCATCCTACTAAATTTCTCTGATACCTTCACAAACTTAGAAATCACTAAACATTGTGCTCCCATAGCCACCCAAGTCACTTTGGCATTTTGTTTCAAGCCAGGGGACTTCCTTCAGGATGGTTCCTTTTGCTTGGCTGCACCTGGGCCCACTCAGGCAAATTAATTAATTGAATACCTATAGGTGAGAGGTTACACTCAATCCACTATCTATTGAGCACCTGCTAGCTTTATCTCCATGCACGGTTCTATGGCAGAGACAAGTGTGGACCATGGTCTCTAATAAAGCCAAGAATGTATGATAGGACTCGGCCATGTTCCCTTCCTTCAGCTTCTGTGGACATCAGGTGAAAGATCTGACAACCATTAAGGTAGCAGCTGCGGTCATCCATCCAGAAGGTAATCACTTTAACTGATAGGCCATGCTCAGACGTGCCCATGAGTCATGATTAAAGGGACTGTTTTGAAGCCTTCCCGTGACTGTGAGCAAATTGCTCATTGCCAGCCCTCAGACCTGCCCACCTGATTTCCACCTCCCACACCGTACGTACGGGGATTTTTTAAAAGAATAGGTTTCACACACTCACAATATATCCAAAATTGCAGGCAAAACGAACATCTGAATTAGAGATAAATACCTTAACCCTCACAGCTACTGAACATCCCCATCAGAGAGTTGTTTACAGCACCTACATGCTCATAGCTTCTCTTTCTAATCCTGATCCGGTTTCATTATATGTGCCTAATGATAAAACTGCTACTGATTGCCTTGGCAACATATCTATTTGCTAAAAGAGGAAATAAATTCTGAGATTTATTTTAGATTTTCTGCCAGTTCCCTTATACTAATGTGGTAAATATTTCTAAAAAGCAATAGACATTAATAGCCTAGAAATAGTAGCAGAAGATATTTCATGTGAGTCGAACTTTATGAAGATGTTAGTTTATTTTTTTAATACGAATCAAAGAGTTTTGGTGTCATCAATGTTCTTTAATATTCTTCATTAAAATACTATTTCTGCTCTAACACTTAGACTATATTTAGTCTCCTAGTAATATCCTGAATTTTTGCATATTGGAATTTCCCACATAGGAATGTATATATGGTTAAGTAAAGATTACTCTGAGGAAGACTTAACTGTAGATTTGAAAACAAATGATTAGTGCTCCAAGGCAATACAGTATGTAAATCAGATAAAAATGAAAGTTTAAAACACAAGAATTTCTGAATCCTTATTATAGGTTCACAGCAAAAGGAACTGTAGCCTTATAATTTGGTTATCTGTTATTTCCATTTCACTTCAACATTTCTCTGATTTTGTTTTATCAGATTCTGTTGGTAAATGAAAAACAAAACAAATGGTCATGTTTTAAAAACTGAACACAAATACTAAAAGATAGCAAATCATGGAACAGCCAAATACCACAAAAGGATTTATAGCATTTTATTTCCATGCTTCAATTTGCTGGCTAGAAGCTACCTCAGGATTTACCCACAATTTAGGAAGTTAGGTAGGCAGCTTTCCCAAGAAACAAGAAGAACGTGACAGGGCCTGCATTCTGTTGGAATATAAGCATATCTAGACTACCTTTGGGGGCATAATGCCAGAGCACCAGAGTCTGCATAATTCCTCACCCTGTAATTAACGTTTGCAATAGGAGTCTCACCTCCAAAAGGATCCTTTTAAGGAGTTTGTGTGTTTACCTTATTTTCAAAGGGATTGTTCTACTGAATCATTAAATTATGTGAGTATTCAAAAACTAAGAACTTTATCTTGGTTTAGTTTGGTTTTTATTTATACGGAATATCACACAGCTAATTAGTAGACTACCTAGAATACATAATATCTATGTGACTTGTTAAAACATAAGTTATCGAAAGTTTGAAAGCCTAAGTATTACTAACAGTTGTGGAGCACTCATTATATGCCATGTAATGTTCTAAGTGCTTCTATGCATGATTCATTCATTCATTCATTCAATATATTGCTATTGTCTACCTATTCTAGGTCCCAGAGAACAGTGGTGAACAAAACAAAATCCTTGCTTTTGTGGTGTTTATATTCCAGTAGGGAAACAACAATTAAATAAGTAAAACATAAAGTATGTGTGATGAAGATAAATGCTATGGAGAAAAATTAAGGAGAGAAGGGAGATAGTGAGTGACTCTGTGTGTGGGGGGGAAAGGGTCTCATTTAAATGATAGGTTGATATAAGCAGAGACTTGAAGGAAGTGAGGGGGTCCAAAACTAGATTTCTGGGGAAGCTGAATACTTCTTAAGTACTACTCATTGTTTAATCTTTACAACAACAACACTATGTGATAGATACTTTTATTGCTCCCATTTTACAGATAAGAAAATGTAAAGAGGTGTAAAAATATAAAAAAACTTGCTTATGGCCACACTAATTACAAACAGCAAGCTAAGGTTTGCACCTAGATCTTCCTCATTCACAAGTTATGCTTTTAATAACCCTTCTCTCATCAAATCATGCAACTATCCAATAACAAGATTTCTATGTGCCCAATTACTGGTACCTCCTCAATAGGGTAATCAATTACAACATCACACTTCAAAAGAAAAAAATTGATTTGAGAGGAAAAAAGTATTTGAAATTTGGCTCATTAAAATAAATAAATGAGAGACATGCCTCTCCACTACCCTGGGAAGTGCTCTAGGTGGAGGCAAACCTGAACTTTAAGTCATGGTTCTCCAGGCACAAAAAACAAGGGTTGCCCCAGCTCACCCTGTAGGGGTAGATACTGAAATTGTCTTTCAAAGCAGACTCTGATCTGCCGGAAGAGGCCATGAAAAGCGAAAGACTGACAGGAAGGAGGGACCAGGAATGGAGTTTGTTGTTGGAAGTCTCTATCCTCACTTCACTTTCAGTTCCCCCCTCTCTTTTAAATTAAATCTCAGCATTAGGGTTGGTTGTTTCTATCTGGCTATGTAACTGAGCTTTACACAAGGTGTAATTTACCTCAAGACTGGCCCTGCTGGGGTGGGAGGAATTGCTTCCAGGAACCTACCTCCATATGGCGCCCATTGAAGCACTACATTTCACAGGGCCTTAGCCATGTGGCCTGCTGACACAGGGTGGCAGAACTATCACCACTCTGTTGTCCAGGCTTTTAGTCTTTTGATTTCCTCCCTACTCCCTGGATGCTCACATAAAAAGGGAGGCCATAGGCCTGTGCATGAAGTGTGTGTGTAAGGGCAGAAGGGTATTTGTAGGAAAATGGGGAAGAGGGAAGCCGTGTTCTCCAACCACTCCAGACCTAGGAATAAGTAGGGTTTTGCAGCAATGGACTGATTTGAGGGAAAGTGAACATACAAACCCAAGCTATCAAAGGGAAGCTTATCTTGCTTAATACCAGGGACAGATGGTTTTCTTTCTGCCTCTCAAGTTCAAAGAGGAAAATCGGGACAAGTGGCTTAGGCTGTAAACTTTAAGGTGAAGAATCCTTTCTGTTGAGCTTAGCCCTCAGGTTCTCAGTAGTCAATTGCGTGTGAAATATAATTAATAGCATGATAAATACAAGTTGTGGACGATTCGATTGAAAGTCGTAGGCCCCTTCCATGGGTCCCCCTACAAACAGTCTGTCATAAAGAGGACTTAATCAACGATGGCAGGACTATTAAAAAGAAAGTATCACCTATTAAAACCCAGCTCTTCTCTAGCGCCTCTTACTGGAGTTTCTCTGTGTGGGTGTGTTCGTAAGAGAGGAGTGGGTGAGCACGCCTGCACTGGGTACAATTTGTGTATCTGCAAGAGAAAACAGAAGCTCTCAATGAGGAAGAACATATGTTGCTGGGACCGCATCTGTGCAAAAAGTACACAGTCCTGAAGTTATACTAAGAAAAAAGCTCTTTTCAAAAGTCTTTTATTTCGCGCATGTCATCTTCTTGGCACATGTGCCTCATACTGCCAGGTATGAAAGCCTGACCTTTCTCACCCACAGGTCCAAGAAAACCACAAAACGTTTCGAACAGTCCGACAGAGCCTGACTAACCAGATACACCACTCACTCGGGGATTCCAGAGGCGAACCTCAGTCCAGGAACAGAAGTGACTCCAGGGCGCACCTGCCTGGAGGGCAGCCCCTCCCGCAACCGAGCGGAAATCACATCCTTTCCGAGAGCCGGGCAGCGGCAGAGCAAGGCACCCGAGCTGGGTTCCGCCCTGCCACGCAGTATCCGAGGTGCCTCCGACGATGTGTGCGACCCCGGACGGACCGCGCACCTGTCCTCACTTCCCCGTGGGCGGGCCCAGCTCGCCAGGTGTCCGCGCGCAAATTGGGCCCCGCCCCCGCCCGCGGGCCTGAGTGCGCGTGCCCGGCCGGAGCCGCGCCCCCGCCCCCGGGGAGGCCGCGCTCCCCCGGGTCCGGGCCTCTCACCGGCGCGGGGGCGGGGCCGGGGGCGGGGCCGAGGGCGGGGCGGGGCTCGCGCTAGCGCCCCCAGCTCCGCAGCGGCTTCGCCCGCAGGTTCCGCGGCAGGCGAGCGGCTCGGTCGCCCCCACCGGCCCCATGGCAGACCCCGGCTCCTCAGCTGAGTACGGCTACATCCGGACCGTCCTGGGCCAGCAGATCCTGGGACAACTAGACAGCTCCAGCCTGGCTCTGCCCTCCGAGGCCAAGCTGAAGCTGGCGGGGAGCAGCGGCCGCAGCAGCCAGGCGGCCAAGAGCCTGCGGATCCAGGAGCAGGTGCAGCAGACCCTGGCCCGGAAGGGCCGGAGCTTCGTGGGCAACGGTGAGTGGAGCCCCGCCTCTCGCCCGCACCGCCCGACCCTGCCCGTGGCCCCTCTCCTGCCCCTCCTTCACCCTCGTCGCCCGGCTCGCTGCGTTCCGGGCGTGAGGACCTGGTGTTCTGCCCACCTGTTGCTCGCAGTCCCTTTGTGTGACCTGTCCGCGCCGCTACGCTCAGACCAGCTTTCTTGGAGAAAGCACTCTTTTGGCCATAACCTCTTACTCAGCTTTGTCATATATGTATCTATCTATATTAAATACACATATTATCTATGTTAAAGAATTTAGTCCAGAATTTCGCCCCTTTCTTTGCTTACTCCGCCCATGTCCACCCCCACCCGTACCAGGGACTTACTCTGGGGGTCCAGAGAGTCTATGAACACTTTGAGACTCCATGCAGAATTTTGTTGTACATGATCATTTTTCTGGGAGAAAGTGCCCTTAGCTTTTATTAGATATTGCAAAGAGTCTATGACCTCCATAAATAGTTTGAAAAAGGAAAAGCTGAAAGCACTGGCGCTCCTACAACCTGTAAATTGAGATTACGTTGCCTCGCCCAACTACTTTGGAGCCCTCCACCCAGTCAGTGTACACGAGGGGTTGATCTAGGAAAAGAACAAATTGGGTAGGAGGCTTTGGTCCAGAGAACAACCACCAGCCGAGGAGGAAGAGGAAGGGGACTTTGGCCCGGCTGGCAATAGTCCTGCTCGCCTAGCTGCTCCAGGCTCTTGAGCGCCGGCTGCACTCTCCCATCCCCCAGTGCAGGCGTGGGTGCAAAGCTGGTGTCTCCAAAAAATTAAATTCCGAGATGAAAGAGACTTAAACACACACATGCACACACACGCGTATTATATTAGTGATTGATAGGGGAGGTGGAAGGGGAAGATGACAAACCAGATGTGAAAATTAGAGAACATGATGTATCCTTTTCTCCCCTGTTAAAACTGGGTGATCAAAACTACACAATAACTCTTGTATTAGTTGTTTAGTGTGTGTTTGTATATGTGTGTGTTTCCATTGTGAAAGTACTATATAGGCTTATTAGAGCAAAAAGAAGTGGAAAGAAATTGAACAATTAAATTGGGATATCGGTTTGTTTCCTGCAATGTTGAACTGTTTCTGTAGGAAGTAATTCGTGCAATGTCGAATGTAGAACCCATTAGGAAAATAGAAAAATGCTAACAGACCAGACCACAGATTTAAAACAGAAGAGTCTGGGAGGCTGCACTGTTTTTAATTTGTGTAAAAGAATCCTAAGAGATCAGGCAGTCAATGTTTATATACTCCAAAGGTAAAGAGATGATGTTCAATGATTGTATCTAATGTAACTGAGTACCTACTGTGTGCCGAAAATTGGGCAATGTCACTTGCATTTATTATATTACTTATGTATTTTTTAAAAAAACTTATAAGCTAGGTATTTTAATCACCATTTTATATATGAGGAAAATAAGCAGTTGAGTAACACTTGAGTCCTCACAGACAGTAAGTGGCAGCGCTTACAGTCTCCCAAACCTGAATTTATAAACCTCTCACCAGTTTTATCATTAAGTTTTTTTGGTTTTTTTTTTGAGACAGAGTCTCGCTTTGTTGCCCGGGCTAGAGTGAGTGCCGTGGCGTCAGCCTAGCTCACAGCAACCTCAAACTCCTGGGCTTAAGCGATCCTACTGCCTCAGCCTCCCGAGTAGCTGGGACTACAGGCATGCGCCACCATGCCCGGCTAATTTTTTCTATATATATTTTAGTTGGCCAGATAATTTCTTTCTATTTTTAGTAGAGACGGGGTCTCGCTCTTGCTCAGGCTGGTCTCGAACTCCTGACCTTGAGCGATCCACCCGCCTCGGCCTCCCAGAGTGCTAGGATTACAGGCGTGAGCTACCGCGCCCGGCCTAAGTTTTTTGATTATTAATACAAAGTGGGATTTATTAAACCCTAAGCCTCTCTGTGGCCCCCTCCTGTTTTTCTCTAAATAAAATTGAGGAAGTTCAGAGAGTGTGGAGAGGTCTGGACAACACAGAACTGCCACAGTACATTGGGAAAAAGACCTTAATTTTTTTTTTTTTTTTTTTGAGAGAGTCTCATTCTGTCACCCTGGGTAGAGTGCCATGGCATCAGCCTAGCTCACAGCAACCTCAAAGTCCTGGGCTCAAGCAATCCTCCTGCCTCAGCCTCCCGAGAAGTTGGGACTACAGCCACACACCACCAAGCCCGGCTAATTTTTTCTATTTTAGTAGAGATGGGTCTCGCTCTTGCTCAGGCTGGTCTTGAACTCCTGAACTCAAGCGATCCTCCCACCTCAGCTTCCCAGAGTGCTAGGATTAAATTTTGATTTAGGAGTCTGACTAAAGACTCCATGATAACTACGGTCATTCCTTAACCAGCAGAATCATTATCCCCTTTCATTCTGTGTACCCATAGGTCCAGTGCTAAATTGAAACCAAACAAGCTTCCTCTGTTTGTGGGATGCACTGGATGCATATTAGATATTTTTTCTTATCCTATGGGAATGGCCAGCCAGGAAGAGCAACCAGATATCAATTCAATAAATGGGGGGAAGAGAGCCATGAACATAAGGAAAAGGAGCATTGCTAAGCATATACTATGTACTTGACCTTGTTCTAGAATCTTCATGTGATTGCATTTCATTATATCCTTAAAATAAGTAGATCTGAGAATCCATTTCATCTATGAAGTACGGTTCTGTCCAACATTTCTTGAAAGTTTAGTCTCAACCCCATACATGATCTGTCTTCTCTACAACATAGTACATCAACTACTTGGTGACTTCAATAACCGTCAAATGAGTATGTACTTTGTGCAGGTGCTGAATTAGGCACACAGACTCTACTTGCTTTAAAGCAAGAAATTAAAAGTCTGAAGAAGGAAGCCTACCTCTAGAAAAATACATACCAAATAAAAAGTAGTAAGTGACTCAAAAGAAGAACAGTTAACAAATTATGGAGTTTTGAAGTGTAGGTTGCTCCTAGCTAAAGGAAACGTTGAAAAGCTTCATGGAGGAATTGGGATTTTAGATCTCAAAAATTCAGTGGGATTAACATAGGGAGGTGATTGGAGAAAAAGCATTCTAGGAGGGAGCAGAATGAATATTTCATAGTTCACAGAGTTGATATGGTAGAACAAAGGGAACTATCTTGGTACTTCTGCAATAATACTTAGGACAACTACTTGAGTGGCTCTTCCAACTAAGGAACAAAGCCTTTGAAATATTTTGATTACAACTGCAGCTTCCCCGCAAGCTGAAATACACTCTGCAACCTACACAGAAGTGCAAATCAAGCAGAGAGATAAGGCAGCAAACAACACCTACTTACTTTAAAGCCTCAGCTTTCTGAGACTCAAAAAGGAAATCGGCTTCAAAGGAATGTAACATTAGCATGCCATGGAACAATTACCAGGGGTGGTTCATATAAGTTGTTTAATTAAAGTTCTTTGAATAGGTCTGGGGGTTCATGATGCTTGTATTATTTTTATTTCCTTATTACTATCCTGTCTCTAAAGTTGAAACAGACAAGCAATTGTTGAAACAGTTCTTGTCTGGAAAGAATCCTGTATCAACACAAGAAATTCCAGAAAGAAAAGCCCCTGACATTAACTGCTGTTAGTGCCAGAGCCCCGGAGAATTCTGAATTGTTGACAAACCTATAAGGTTGAGGCAGCAGATAATCTGCTGCAGAGATGAGATAAATTTGACTGTTTTATTGATAAAATACCTTGCAAGTGTCTTTAACTCTCTGACTTCTTTTTAATACCTTAATATAGTTGGGTAGTTGTCATTGTAAATCACTCAGTGGCTTTTGGTGTTATTTTAAATTGTGCTGAATATTTTAAAGTTGGCTGTAACTCTTTGTGCAGGGCAGTCAGAAGTACATAGCAGCATTGTGAAATGAGTTTGTATTATAGCTAATATTTAAAATCCTTTTCTAAAAGTCACAGAGAAGACATTTAAAAATTGCAAGTATTAGCAAAGGGAAAAATTAAGTGTCCATATCCTATTTATTATGCTTGTCATGCAAGTAAGTACTACTTTACTTGTTACACAGTTTCTCTTGAGTGCCTAAGTAGAAAGAAAGTCATGTTTTAAACCGTCCTATGTCCTACTTATAAAGTGCAATGAACAATCTCCTAATGCAATTTACAGCATCTTTGGAAAGCTATTATAAAACTTGGGGCGTACTATTTATCTAGAAGATTTCTCTGGTAAAGCTGTTTTGAATATCTCCGATCAGAGTGAATTCTGAAGAGGAGACTGAAAATTGGCTCAGGGTAGCAAAAAAAGGCAGTCATAGGTGCCACTGTAAAAAGAAAAGAAAAAGTTAGACATTGTTTAAATTCTGTATGAATTGTTTGTTTGCCAAAAAGGAATTCCTTGGGATGAAGCAATTCTGGGAGCAAGGTGACTAGTCATTCAGAAAGTAGGAGGGATCAGAAACGGAGGGGAAAAAAAGAGTGAGATGGTGGGATGGCAGGGATATGGCCTTGCTGCTCTGAATGTAAGTAGGTGTCAGTAGCACGACTGGATCTAATGTTCCTCCATGTCTGCCTAACGTAGCACATGGGCCACTTTTTGTTCAGGGTTTAGCAGATTGAGTGTGCAGTAAGTAAAAAAAAAAAAAAGTGAGGTTTTCTTTTTTTTTTTTAGAAATACTTCTGATTATAATTAGTCAAATGAAATAGAATGTTAACAAAACGGTGATTAGAAAAAAATAAACTTCACACCCCTAGAAAGGGTGAGGACACATCTTTTATGGGTGAAGTTTTGAGTGAGGGTGTGGTATGGATGCTTCAGAATCAGTGGAACTGGAAGAAACCACAAAGGGCCAGAGAAACAGTTTGATTGTAAAAGTATATTGTTCTATGCGTCACAGATAAGATGCAGGAAATTACCTGCAGAACAGGTAATAAGAACAGAAAATAAGACTGTTCACTTAGATTTTTTAAAAGACTGTTAATGTTATCGTTATTGTTCACACTGACTCATTGTCCTGAAGTGTGTCATTTTAGATGTCAGCTTTAAATTTTTTTCTCATTTATTAAAATAAGGCCATACATACATTATTTTATCTTCACATAAATTTAACATTGATTTTACACTAAAATTGAATTTCTGGTCTGATCAATAAAAATTATTAAAAGTTTTTATTTATTTTTCTTCTCTTAAAGAACAAACATCTTATTGGCAACCTATCCATAATAATGAAATAAAATATGTTGCTAAAACCTCTGGAGTTTATAAATCAATCTTGATTAATGTGGCCTATCATGAGATCATTTAGTTCCATTTCAGATGATGCTCAAGAATTTTAAATTATACAATCTGAGGCAAATATTAGACTCGAGCTATTTTGTGCATGTATACAAATGTATGAAGACAAATACCATATTCCTCCTAGAGAAGTAAATAAGCAGTAAAAGGGAGCACGGCAATTGGGAACAGACAGTAAATTAGGAGAAAACTTAATCTTTCCATTAGAGTAAGCCACCTTGCTCTCCTGACTCATTAGAGTAAGAATAATAAACTATCGGCCGGGCGCGGTGGCTCACGCCTGTAATCCTAGCTCTCTGGGAGGCCGAGGTGGGCGGATCGTTTGAGCTCAGGAGTTCGAGACCAGCCTGAGCAAGAGCGAGACCCCATCTCTACTAAAAATAGAAAGAAATTATATGGACAGCTAAAAATACATATAGAAAAAATTAGCCGGGCATGGTGGTGCATGCCTGTAGTCCCAGCTACTCGGGAGGCTGAGACAGGAGGATCGCTTGAGCCCAGGAGTTTGAGGTTGCTGTGAGCTAGGCTGACGCCACGGCACTCACACTAGCCCGGGCAACAGAGTGAGACTCTGTCTCAAAAAAAAAAAAATAAATAAAAAAATAAACTATCAAGTTCTCATATAATAGAAATATTAAAAATCTATCGTGTATCTTGTATGTAATGCCGTTAATGGTGATTAGATATGGTACATAAAAACAGTTGTAATGTTCTTGCAGTAAAGTTCTTTTTTTTTTTTTTTTTTTTTGACAGAGTCTCACTCTGTTGCCCCGGCTAGAGTGAGTGCCGTGGCGTCAGCCTAGCTCACAGCAACCTCAAACTCCTGGGCTCAAGCGATCCTACTGCCTCAGCCTCCCGAGTAGCTGGGACTACAGGCATGCACCACCATGCCCGGCTAATTTTTTCTATATAGATTTTTAGCTGTCCATATAATTTCTTTCTATTTTTAGTAGAGATGGGGTCTCGCTCTTGCTCAGGCTGGTCTCGAACTCCTGAGCTCAAACGATCCGCCCACCTCGGCCTCCCAGAGAGCTAGGATTACAGGCGTGAGCCACCGCGCCCGGCCTAGTAAAGTTCTTAAAGACAGGCTTGGGAGCTCAATATGTAGACCTAGATGAAAATGCACACTTGGAAAAGAGAACCTTGAGCATCTGAAAACACAACCCACCATTACCATTAAGAGAATCCACATATTTATATTCTTGGAATAATCATCTTTAGTAGGCTTAACAATATTAGTTAGCCAACATGCTCCTTAATTTCCAGAATTTCCAGAAGAAAACATTGCTCATTAGAAGTTTGATAGATTATTTCCCCTGAATCTTTTTTTTTTTTTTTTTTTTGAGACAGAGTCTCACTCTGTTGCCTGGGCTAGAGTGAGTGCCGTGGCATCAGTCTAGCTCACAGCAACCTCAAACTCCTGGGCTCAAGCAATCCTTCTGCCTCAGCCTCCCGAGTATCTGGGACTACAGGAATGCGCCACCATACCCGGCTAATTTTTTTGTCTATATGTTTTTAGCTGTCCGGATCATTTCTTTTCTATTTTTAGTAGAGATAAGGTCTCGCTTTTGCTCAGGCTGGTCTTGAACTCCTGACCTCGAGCGATCCTCTCGCCTCAGCCTCCCAGAGTGTCAGGATTACAGGCGTGAGCCACGGCGCCCGGCCTCCCCTGAATCTTAAATCTCACTAATGTGTCCACGGGCTGGGGACGGGGAGGATCACATTAAGATTATTGGATCTTGATTACCTTTTTTCACTCAAGGACAAAAACAAATGAGAACTTTCCTTGAGAGAGAATATGAACTTATTTTAGACCACCAAAATATTACAGATAAATGTACAAGCAATACAGATAAAAGAATGATGGTAAATATATATTATCCAAATATAAAATCAACAATGCCAAAATGAACAAATTCAGCTTCTCTGTTAACTTAGAAAGTCTGCCTATATTTTAGGGGAAGCAACTTTTCTTCCTCTTCATATACCCAGAATGACAGAGGAACAATAGAAAATATTTGAGCACCTTCCATCCACCGCAAGGTAAAAGCAAATATGCCACTACTGTCTTCACATTTGGCTCCACTCTGGTGAGCCACAGAATAGATCTGCAGGATTCAGTGCAAACTGAATTTGTGTAACTAGGGTATTTCGAATGTTAAGCATTCTGACTAATCAACAATTAACTTGTCAAGTGCTGAAGCTGGCTTATGCTAGAAGTGGCAATGTAAGATAGGATTCTTTCTGTCAAAGAGGTAAACATCTCCATGGAAGATAATATAACCTCTTCCTGCTTTCATCTGGCCCCACTCCAGTCCGTTCTCCACAGAGCTCCTGGCGAATGAACTTTCTAAAATCTCATCGCATCATTTCCCGATTAAAATTCCTTCAGTTCCTCCATGTTATCTGCAGGAGAAAATTCTTATTCAGCATGGCATTCCAAGTCCTGCATGATCTGATGCCTGCAGCTTCTCAAACTTCATCCCTATCTCAGCTACCCCTGCTCTCCCGAAAACACACGCTGCAGTTTATCTTGCTTGGTTCTCCTCCCCTCCCCGACCCCCTCCCTTCTCTTGGGCCTGTTAACTCCTACATGCCCCTCAAAACTCAGTTCAGTTGTGTCACCTTATAGGCAGCCTTCCCCTACCCCTCTCCTCTGCCTCATATTGTAGAGGGAGATCTTGAATGCAAGTTAAAGAATTTGATAATTGTGAGTCACGGGTGTTTCAGCACGGGAGAAACGAGAAAAGTGCAGAGGTTTTGTGAAAATACATTTGGCACATTTGGTGGATTTGAAGTAGGAACAGTAGTTTTGAATCAGTTGGGAGTAGTTAGCCCTGGCAAGTGAGAGACTGGGCCCCATGTGGCCTTCTGGATCCTTGAGTGCAGCCTTTTGACTGAATCCAAACTTCACAGAACAAATCCTTTTAATAACAAATCCTTTTAATAAACGGATTTGTTCTGTGAAGTTTGGATTCGGTTGAGGGGCTGCACTTGGGGATCTGGAGGGTCACATGCGGCCTTGAGGCCACAGGTTCCCCACCCCGGGTTGCTGGGTGAATGAAAGGACTTTAGAGTCATTACAAAGAAAACCTATTGTGAGTTTCTTAAAGCAAAAAGTAATTTGTGAGCTCTATAAATTTATCTTTTTGACATCATTTTGAATATAATGTGATGTTTGTCATTGCCGTTCTAAAGTCTTATAAGTAATCATTGTGGGCTCAGCACATGAATTGGCAGGAATGCCAAAGCAAGCAGACAATGTTGCAGGAATTAATAGATTTGGACACTTCCAGGATATATCTACTCAATACTTCACCAGGATGCTAAATTACCAGTTTATAATCACAAATTCTGACACCTCAAACAAAATATGACATAGACACCTGTGCCATAAAAGGGCCTTTTAAAATGTATTTTTTTGGTTATCTAGAGCAGTATTTTGAGGATTATCCCCAAAATGCCATAAACTGGTTAATATCTAAAGGATAGTTCTCAGACTGCTTAGGGAGCTTCTGGAAAATGAGGACTTCTAGTCGCTGGTATATTATGTGAGTGATAACAGTGAGTAGTCAGCCACACACTGGCACTTAGAGTATGTGGCCCACTCCCCAGGAGAGCTAGTCAACTTTGTAAGCACTCATAGCTAGTACTTCCCAGTATATACCCCAACACTGTGTTGTGTCTCCTAGTTGATTATATGAACTATGTTAACTCATCACAAAGTACAGCACTGCACAACTTTTTGTTAAATTTTCAATTATACAAAACATATTAGACTTTGATCTGCGTTAAAACAATTCTTCACCATAGTTTTCTAAACCAACAAAGTCCACTCATTTTTCAGCCTAAGCAAATGCTTACCCGGGCTGTATGCAAGATGTAGAATTGTGGTTTTTATAAGTATCTAGTCGTTTTTTTTGGAAAGTAAGGAATAGAAGATAAAAGAAGCATTTTAAAAAATATATAAATCCAGGTAAATGAATCCTATGTTATATGCCAACACATGCAAAAAAATCCTTCACCAACTCAGGAGTACTAATATATTGATGAATCTTGACATATTTCATGCTTTCTTTTAAACTCTTACTTTTGTTAGTAAATGACTGTAAGGAGCCATTCAAATATGAATTGCTATAAAAATGCCTCCTATTAAGTTTCAAGATGCCATGTCTCACCTGAAATAACATGCCCCCAACTTTAATGAAGAAGTTAAATCTTCTTAAGGTTTACAGAGAAGAAGAGCTATTCCTATCCAGAGATTACTGTAGAAAGACCAACTACAGGAAGATGATAAGCTTTTAGACTTTTAGGCTCTCTTTCCATCCAAAATACCATCGTGAATCCACACTGTGAGGACAATTGCTTGTAGTTGTTAGCACTATTAAATGTAGCATTTAAATCAATACCAGGAGTGAACACCTGCTGATTCCTATGGGTACGTTTATCCACACCTGTTTTTCTGGGAACCTCTTCACATATCTTTATCTCTAGGAATCTTCTTTTAGAGCTCAAGGTGAATCAAATCACTTTTTTAAGCAAGCTCAGAGAGTGCTAGAAGATTGGGAAAAAAAGATGGTTTCCTGAATATGAGTTTTCGTCTCTTCTCTCTAATAGAAGCAGGTTATATATATATAAAGGTTTTGTTCGTTTAACCATTCTCTAGCACCTGCTTACCATAAGGGAAGCTGTAGTTGAATTTTTAAAAAATATTCCCAGATACAGGTAATGGAGCCACGGTAGAGGCTTGTCAATTTGATTTCATAAATGTATTTAACCAATTCGGTAATAAAGCTGTTCACAAAACTGGGATTATGGAAATCAGTTTAGTGTTTTTAACCCTAACAATAATCCATTATTTTGTCAATATTAGCATAGATGACCAAAAACAAAGATATTTTTCCCTTAACAGCTGCTTAGGTATCATATCATTCTGATGAACATTCAGACCAGCAAAGAGAGAAAATTCCATTATCCTGTGAGATCTACATCTCTGCAATCTTTGGAGCAATTCGCAATCTTTCCACCATCACAACTAACCCCCTTCACCATTCCCCTCACTCCTACAATTGCTTTGACCTGAATTGCTTGTTATTTGAGAAGGGTGGAGCTCCTCTGCGAATTACCTACTTTATTTCCCTTTAAAGTGGAGCTCCATAAAATGGGAGAAAAGATTTAGATAATGTTGCCTGAGTCATTATTATTTTGAAATACTCCCTAGTAAACCATCACCTTCTTTAAGAAACATCAAAAGCACATTATGCACTGTGCACTTAAAACGAATGGCTGAAAAACTCACAATCATGTCATTGTGATCCTCAGTAGCCGGGTCAATCAAAAACAACCAGAAAAAGTCAAATTTAGCACCAATGGTAAACTTAGCAAGAAAGAAAACTTCTGAGCTACAACACAGTGTAAACTAAAGCTTGCACACTAGTTTATCCCTCTTTCTAGAACAGATTAATTCATGAAAAATTGTGAAAAAGAAATTTTTATGATTCAAATTCTATTTAAAAAACCGTATCTCCTTTTAGCATATTGCTTTTGTAGAGGAGAAAAGATTTCTTTGCCCAATGGTCTCTAGATTTATGGCTGACACCCCTATAACAAACAACAGATTAACAAGAGAAAAGCATACAAATGTATTTAATATAAGTTTTACATGACATGTGAGCCTTCAGAAATGAAGACCCAAAGAAACAAAGAAAGCTGTATATTTTCATGGACAGTCATGCAGAAGTATGATTGGACAAAGTGGGGGCATGATCCAATGGTAATAAACTGGGGGAACTTAGCAAGGCCTGTTTGTTCAGATTCTTCCCTGTGTGACATTCTTTTCCTCCAGGTATAGGGAGGACCCCTCTGGAATGAGAGTTTTATGACCTAATTCAAGGGAAAGTCAGTTTGACTTTATATGATCTGCTTCAGAGGAAAGGGTGTGAGAGCAAGGTGAGGGTGAACCTCCTGCTTCTGTTTCCTCAGATGCCAAGGTGCCATGTTTTAGGATGGCCTGTCCTGAAACCCATCGCTTTACAATTTTGAGAGTATTTGAATGTATGCTTTCTCAAGTAAACCTCTTTCTCAGAAATTTTGTTAGTAGCTGGAATTATGGGAAACAGGCATCTAAGTGCTCTGTCCAGACACACAAAAAGGAGTGGAGTGGAGGCTGCAGAGCGAGTCTACAGATTTCTTCCATTTAGAGAAGATACCTGCCACCTTTTCTGAAGTAAACAAATCCTTTGAAATAGAGTCACACCTTAATTTTCAGTGTAAGAAAATCTGGATTTTCATGTTAGATTTATTTAAAGCAGGATGCACCTGTATGTATAATTTGTTTTTGTTTGCTTTCTTGCTTCTGTTGGCTGAAAAGGACATGGCCAAGTTATTTTACATGCTCAACAGACATATTATTCTCTGATTGAACAAAAAATAGCGGCTTCCCTTAAAGAAGTTAGTTTCCATCCTCATTAATATTTACCTTTTTTTAAAATCTATCCAGTCTAAAATTTCTTTAAAATCTTAGGACACAGCTCTTAATTCACCTTTAATCCACCATACTGATCTCAAACTCATGACTGCCGAGGCAAATTAATCGGCATCATTTGTTGTTTGAGATTGGTCGTTTAACCAGAGAAGCCAGACTGCAGGTTGAATGTCAGGAATCACATCTTGCATGTGTATTCCACAGGAGAGTCTATGGTTTAAAAAAAAAAAAAATCAATCTCATTTATTTCCCTGTTTCCATCTGCCGTGTAGTTATTTTGAGAATCAATCCGGTCTCAGTTCATTCATCTGAAAACTGAGGAAGCAGCTTGCTTGTAAGAACTTATGTTGGCAAATGTAAAGGATTAATATTTACAGAGTATTTCGAGTTGTCCAGGTGAAGATTCTAAAGGAAAGAGAGAATAATTGTTTTTGGTCCTCATATAAAAAACTATGATAATAATCCCTCCAGGGTGGAACCCGGAGTTCAAACCCGACTATTAAATCTCTTTGCAATTTAAAGCAAGTAATTTAAGTTTCCCTATTTATAAATAGAGATGATAATAGCTGGCTCTGCATCACAGAATACTGTAAAGAAACATAAAATAATTAGAGCTACTTAAAGGAAAAGTATTGAAATGTGAGGAATTCATATAAAGTGCTTTGAAAAACCTTAAAACTCACAGCAACAGTGTGAATGTTTAATATGTGAGTTAAACATATTAGTTCAACAAGCCAGACTATAAAACTCACTGATTAATTAGCTATTTGATAGGATATACTGTTTCACTGGGTCCTGTCCAAAGATTCTTATATATTCTAAACATCTTTGCAGGAATGTCAGCGTACAGATGGAAGTAGTCCCCTGTTAACTGTTCCTGAATATCTACCTACTCCTAGAAGTAGGGCAAGAGTAATATTGCAGGTGATGGTGGGCTACAGGGGCCCCATTTGCAAAAATTTTTTTTGGTTTCCTAAAATTACATGCTTTCCTCATCAGCCATTTTATTGTAGAGTAACAGGAATTAATGGTTCCAGCCTCCATGTATATGTGACCATTAGTATTTTCCCATTCTAGATTGTCCCTGACTTTCATATATTCAGTTTTCATGTGGTCTGAAATTTTGAACATGGATAACCCTAAACTAATTTTTGAAAAGATGGTAAATTTGGTTTCTTATGTGTCAGCCAACCATTTTGCTGCCTGGCCACAGCCTCTGTAGAGAAGGCTTGTTTTATTGGGGGTTGGGTAGTTTGAGCACCCTCCCCCACCCTTTCCCTTTCTCCACATTCCCAGGGCTAAGGGCACCCTGGTCCCCAGAACCTTCAGGATTAGAACCTTTTTGTCCTTGTACCTGTCCTGCTAGCCTCCTTTCCCACACCAGCAGGGCCCTTGGTAGCCTGGGGATGTGGATGGGGGAAGAGAGAAGGAACAGTGGGTGCAGAGTTGAGGATTAAGGGTTAGCACGTGCCTGAGCCTCACAGCCAGGCATTAAGAGTGGAGTCCTAAATTCTCACCTAACATTTGCTGTGGGGTCATGGCAAAGAATCCTTTCCATCTGGGTGCTGTGGTGCACACCAGTAGCCCCAGCTACTCAGAAGGATCACTTGAGCCCAGGAGTTGGAGTCCAGCCTGGGCAACAAACTGAGACCCCCATCTCTACAAAAAGAATTAAAAAAAAAAAAAAAAAAAAAAGAAAGATTCCTTTCCCTCATTCAAGGTCCAGGTTTCCAAGCATTCTTTGTCATAGAGGTTAAAAATTAAGGGGCTGCCTGACCTTTTGCCAACCCTTGTGGAGAAAACAGGAGATGCCTGGCTTATCTCAACTTCCCTTGTCTTTAGGATGACAGTTACAATCCTGTCACTGCCTCCCTGAAGTCCTCCTTAAGGCTTGGAAATTGTTTATCAGCCAGACTGTTTGGCTGCAGGAAATAAGGACACATGTACAAACAAAATTTGGGATGGATGCAGACTTTTTAGCTCTCTGCCAACAACAATTTCCATTCTTCCTCCCCCTCAGAATATCTTGTGACTGTATTGTTAGCCTTTTGAAATTTTTACTTTATAACAATTTGTTGGAAAAGTAGGTTATGTTCCCATTGTATCGGAAAGGGACTGCCTGTGTTTTATTCTCAGCATCTTTCATGAGTCTCTGAAGCCTAGAAGAGTTCATTATTCTTCTTCCCTCAGATTTCTAAAAGAATGCTACGTGACAGAAAAAGGAATTTTGGTTAGGATTAGGGAACTAGAAATTACCCAGGTTTTGGAGATCTTTGATTATTTTGATTAGCCTTTTTTTTTTGATAAGGCAGTAAGAGATTACGAAAGAGGGGGGGAAGGCTGAGAGAAGGATAAAGGAGGCAGAAGAGGGGCACGATGCTGCCTTCCATGGCCCTCCTCTCAAAGAGATGTATTTTAAGATGGTTGTCTCCTGGCAGTGGCAGCGTTTTCGGGAGAGTGGGCTGGCTGCTGGACCCCCAAACAAAGGGTGAGCCAGGTAATTCCACAAAAGCAGTCATTTGTAGAATAGGGGTTGACTTCCTCTCCTGCCTAACTCTCAGATTGCCAAATACCTCAACCCCAGCCTTGGCCGTAAGTGGATTCATGTTTTCTTTGACTGCACTGATCCACCTTGTTGTTTACACAAGCCGTCTTATCTAGTAATGTTGAGTCACCATTATATTTATTGCCTGCACCTACCTATTACAAAAAGCTTCTGCGTTCCTGCCCCAGGAACAGAGTTCTCTGACTTGAGAAACTGAACTTTATAGTACAGACCACCTAAATGAAAGAGCGATTCCCAAATTCCTCAGTATGGTGACAGCTAAACATTTTTGGATTTTTGTGAATCCCTTCTCCCTTTATCTTTTTTTTAATTTTTGTTTTTTAATTCAACTTTCATTTTTAAAAACTTGTAGAGAATGTTTTGCTAACCTTTGATCATTTGCCATATCCAAGGGTGGTGGTAAACCAGCATTTAAAAACATTAATATAAACTTAATACTTGTTATTGGCCTTAATTGATTAAATTTAAAAGTTCAATATACAGTTGTTATACAGTCTGTAAGTATTGATTGGCCCACGTATATTCTGAGTTGTTTTAATATTTGCTTGACTGCAGGAAATCTCCACCGAACCAGTAGTGTTCCCGAGTACGTCTACAACCTACACTTGGTTGAAAATGATTTTGCTGGAGGACGTTCCCCTGTTACTAAAACCTATGATGTGCTAAAGGTAGGAGGAGATCAAAGAACGTAACCCTAGTTATCAGATTACTGTGAAAACATTTCCAGACTTCCTTAGATTGTTTTTTAAGGTTTGCCTTTCCCCCAAGTATTATATTTCCTAAGTGAATTTTGAGAAAATTGATTTTGTAAGGACACCATGGAAAACTGGGGACTTTAAACACAGTCCCCAGTGCCACGTCCTAGTGCAAATAAATATGACTCATGTCAACCAAGTCTTGTTTGAAAAGTGACTACCCAGAAAGGGGCCACCTTCTTATCTGATTCAGAGAAACGGACACCTTCTGTAACAGTCTTCAACAGAGATGAAAACTGATTTGTGCCTCATTGAAACTATTTCTGTCCTGCGCAGGCTGGCACAACTGCCACTTACGAAGGTCGCTGGGGGAGAGGAAAGGCGCAGTACAGTTCTCAGAAGTCGGTGGAAGAAAGGTCCTTGAGGCAGCCTCTGAGGAGACTTGAGATTTCCCCGGACAGCAGCCCGGAGAGGGCTCGTTACTCGCTCAGCGATTACCATTACAGCCAGAGGAGCCAGGCCGGGCCTGCCCTGCATCACCAAGAAAGCCGTCGGGCCACCCTGCTCATGCCACCGAGATACGCTCGCTCAGAAATCGTGGGGTTCAGCCATGGCGGTGCCGCAAACAGGCAGCGCCACTATGACACTTACCACAGACAGTACCAGTATGGATCTGTTAGTGACACCGTTTTTGACAGTGCCCCTGCCAACCCAGTGGTGCTCACGTACCCCCGGCCGGGGACCAGTCACAGCCTGGGCAACCTCCTGGAGAAGGAGAACTACCTGATGTCAGGGCCTGCCGCCGGGCAGGTGCGGCCGCTGGTGCCCCTGCAGCCCGTCCCTCAGAACAGGGCCGCCAGGTCCTCCTGGCATCAGAGCTCCTTCCACAGCACCCGCACGCTCAGGGAAGCCGGGCCCAGCGTCGCCGTGGATTCCAGCGGGAGGAGGGCGCACATGACCGTGGCCCAGGCCGCGGCAGGGGCAAGTGGGAATCTGCTCTCAGCGGAGAGAAGCACTTTCACTGACTCCCAGCTCGGGTGAGTCCCCTTCTGAATCTGCAGCTCAGTCGGTGCCAGCACATTCTGTTCCCACAGCCCTGACAGCGTAAGCTGGCACTTCTGGGGCTGGAGAGAAAGGCTTCCAGAGATAAGTGATTAAAATAATGACCTTTCAGGCAGCTGCCTAATTGACAGATCAGCCTATTTACCTCGGGGACAGGGGCCAAGCTACCTGCTCACATGGCAGCTTTGTGGGGAAGTGTGACATTGAGTCCAGCGGTTCCAGGTTAGATGCTGGCTGAAGGGATCCCTCTCCTGCATGAAAATCTGCTCTGAACAAGAGCAAACTCCACAGTAGACCAAGAATGTGCATTTTCTTAGTCATTCCTTGAAATAAAGAAAGGAAAAGGAAAAATGCTTATTCTTAGTGCTAAGCGTGGACGTCAGATGCTGTAACTACTACCATAAAGAGACTGTGAGAACTATGGAAAGGCAGCGATTTCTAGATGTCTCTTTCCTTCCTTTGATACTTGGTACCTTCACTTTTTAATTTCCATCATTGGTGATTTGGAGGGTATTTTTTTGGAATATTGAATGATAAAAGTAATTTTTGAAGCCGTTCCTTTGCCTTTCCTATTTACTTTATGGCTTAATTAAATTAGTTTTGGGAATTAACCTTTATCAAGTTTAATACTAGAGGACAAATTTTGTAAACTGAGAAGGTCACTAAGAGAAAGGTTGAGAAATGAATGAATGATTAAATCAGTAACTCTTGAAATAATGATCTTCTAGTGTCATTAGAGTAAAACGTTAAATATGTCATCGTTGTTTGATTGCTAAAGTTGCCTAATGGTACTTGTTACCTCTGAGCGTCCCTTTAAGTGAAACTGCAGCGTACCCATTGACTGGGCAGGCACTGGCGATAAGCTACTTCTCAAGATGTTGGGGCTAATCTAATCTTGAAGCAGGAAATATTTTTTATAAAGTAAAATTCAGCATGAGACTTCTAATATTTCTTGTAGTAAGATCTTTGGCAATATGAACACACTTATAAAGAGGAAAAAATGTATCAGGTAAGTATTTATGGAGGAGAAAGTTGATAAAGTCTTTTAAATGGATAGTTTAAAATTTATAGAATGCCTACTGTAGTCTAGGATTTGTGATAGGCGCAGTTTTTTTGGTTGGTTTTTTTTTTTTTTTGAGAGAGGGTCTGACTCTATCACCTGGCTACAGTGCAATGGTGTCAGCATAGCTCACTACAACCTTAAACTCATGGGCTCAAGTGATCCTCCTGCCTCAGCCTCTCGAGTAGCTGGGATTACAGGCACACACCACGATTCCTGACTAATTTTTCTATTTTTAGTAGAGACAGGGTCTCACTCTTGCTCACACTGGTCTTGAACTCTTGACTTCAAGCAATCCTCCCACTTTAGCCTCCCAAAGTGCTAGGATTACAGGCATGAGCCACTGTACCCAGCCACCCCCATGCTTCTTAAACTACCCTGTCACGTCCCAGTCTCTCAGCCCACTGCAGTAGTGCTTTCACCACACTTTAAAATCATCGTCAGGGTAAGGGAATTTGAACTTACCATGCATCTGACACTTGGCAGGAGCTCTCCATTTATTACTTTATGTTTGCTTGGCCTTCAGAGGTGTAGCTGAATTCTAACATCAGGGAAACCCGCCTGGGGCAGGGCTGTGTTGTTAGTAGCAGGAATGCTGGTTACTAGGGGATTGTACACACAAAAAAACTACTGTTTTCTATTTTTATTTTTTACTTTTTTTGTAATGTCTCATTATAAGACATGGTAATATCAAATTCCATTACCTGACCAATGGTATTTTACACTGCTTCCTCTTACATTATTTTCATTTACCTGGACACTAGTTTAACATATTATTTAATAACTGAAGTTAAAAAGATTCATTCTGGAGTATATGTTCAGGGGACAGTGAGGCCAGGGAACAAATGTTCTTCCTTATCCTCCAGCCCCAGCCCCAATCCCATCTCTCAGGCCACATTCATGCTGGCTTCACGAAGTGTTTTATAAAGTGAGTGGGAAAGGAAGCAGGAACGAAGGAGGAGGGAGAAGGAAGAAAAGGAGGAAAGACGAAGAGAGAGAGAAAGGGTTGGAGGAGAGGAACACTGCAAGAGAATAGAGGAAAAGAATAGCACTAGCTGGGGATGGGGCAAAGAGAAGGTTTTACAGAAGTCATGATATTTGAATTGAGTCTTGAAGAATGGGTAAGAATTAGGTAGAATGATAAGCTTCCTAGAAAAATGCAAGAAAATGGCTTGTGAAGGGACGGTGTTTAAGAAGGATTAAGGCCAGGCGCGGTGGCTCACGCCTGTAATCCTAGCACTCTGGTAGGCCGCGGTGGGCGGATCGTTTGAGCTCAGGAGTTCGAGACCAGCCTGAGCAAGAGCGAGACCCCATCTCTACTAAAAATAGAAAGAAATTATATGGACAGCTAAAAATATATATATAGAAAAAAAAATTAGCTGGGCATGGTGGTGCATGCCTGTAGTCCCAGCTACTCGGGAGGCTGAGACAGGAGGATCGCTTGAGCTCAGGAGTTTGAGGTTGCTGTGAGCTAGGCTGACGCCACGGCACTCACTCTAGCCTGGGCAACAGAGTGAGACTCTGTCTCAAAAAAAAAAAAAAAAAAGAGAAGAAGGATTAAAAGTCCCATGTGATTGAAGGGTGGTACAGATGATCTGGGAAGGGGAAGAAAAGGAGTTGAGAATGGCAGGAAATGGGACCAGACTGGGGTCAGACAGAATGTATGCCATGTTATGGAGTTGGATTTTTTTTTTTTTTTTGAGACAGAGTCTCATCTCACTCTGTTGCCCAGGCTAGAGTGCCATGGCGTCAGCCTAGCTCACAGCAACCTCAGACTCCTGGACTCAAGCGATCCTCCTGCCTCAGCCTCCCAAGTAGTTGGGACTACAGGCACACGCCATGATTCCTGGCTAATTTTTCTATTTTTAGTAGAGACAGGGTCTCAGTCTTGCTCAGGCTGGTCTCAAACTCCTGAACTCAGGCAGTCCTCCTGCCTCGGCCTCCCAGAGTGTTAGGATTACAGGCGTGAGCCACCGTGCCCAGCCTGGAGTTGGATTTTATAGACAGTAACAAAATAAAATTTATGCCCTGACAAATATAGCAAACCTTATTGAGGAAGTAAGTCTTCATTTAGTTTAGGAATTGTTTTTAGTGATAAAGTGAAGTAGCTTTGGGTCATCTGGGAATAAATGCAAGGCTTCTTTGTGAATCACATTTAGGAAAATAAAGGATTAGAGTAATGGAATTATTTGTGGGTGTTGGAGACAGGAAATTCAAACTTTCCTGAGTCATTTATGGCTTATAAAATGGATTAATTGCTGAATCATTTTTTTAAAGCTGCATTAAACAGAAGGCTATTCTTATATTATGAACAATCTTTCATCAGTTAAATCACCTATAGTGATGGTTGATAATGACTTAACTTTGCCATTGAGCTTGAGACTTGGAGAATTTTGATTTCTCTCCAAGGCATCAGAGTCATGCATCCAAAGTATTTCCATCTCTTTTAAAAGCGATGTTTATAATATATTAAATAAAAATGACTCAACGTCTAGTTTTAATGGTTAATAGCCTGCATTTTTTTTTGCCAGTTAAAATTAACTCCTGAGGCACAACATTTTAAAATATGAGATCATTATATAATTCACAGTATAGATGACAGAAGTGTTCTGCTTCCTTTTTAATATCCTTATACTCATGAGCTAACACTTCTATGTTTGAACAAGTGTTTCAAAAGCATAGGTATTAGTTTTTAGTCATGAGGTCCATTACTCCTTATCCTCTCACCTGCGTCACACCCACCCACACGCAGACACACCCTTTACAGCACTACTCACATCTGTACACTACACATATGTTAGTGGGTTTGCCTGATGGAAAAAAGAGTTTAATTTACTCACTGTGCTTCCTAGCAAATATAAGAAAACACTTTCCCAGGATGTCTTCAGTGTCTCCATTAACTGGAATGAATCAAATGTAACCCTCTTGGAGCCAAAGAAGCGTCCTAGATTACTTTTTAACCATGATCTTAAGATGTTGCCATCCTGATTAGGCTTCTCTGAGGCATTGCCTACAGGAGCACTAATGTGCTAGCGTCCACCTTGACAAAAGACTGCCTAACTCAGTCACCTTCCACGTAGAAATAAAAGGGGAGGAAAAAACATAGTTCAATGAGGCATTTGGGAGTTATCATTTTTTACAAGTGGCAATTTTATTTGTCCTCTATAAATTATCCTCTCTGTGTCAAACTGCATCAGACTTCATCATCACTTGCAATAGTAAAGGACAAAAAAAGTCTGCTATTAGGATAGACAAACTGAATGTCATTGTAGCGGCAAAGCAAATGGTAACAGAATGTGTATAAATTTGTTTTCCTTAAGAAAGAGCATATTTATAATTGCATGTAATTATTATTTTTCCTGATGTATTCTAGCAAGCCAGCATGACTTATTTTAACAAAACAAAACTCAGTTTTCCTGGCTTTCACTGTTTACATACTATTACATGTATTAAATAAGAACATTTTAGAATGCTTATATTTTTAACTCATTTTCAGGTGAAATAACAGATTCTGAGCAGCTTTGAGAAAAATCTAATGACTTTTGAGAGGAGATGTTTCCTCTGTATGTGTGATGTTATCAGGGTAGAAATAATTTTTAGTTTCTGTGAACAAATTTCTTTTAAATTCCATCTAAAAAGTTTTATTGTGCCTTTAAAGACACTTTTTAAGGTGTAATTATCATGCTATACACATTTATCTTAAAAAAAGAGTTCAGTATTTTTCTTTGGTATATGTTATGATTCTGTTTTAGTCAGTGACATCTTCAGAGGCTAGTCTGATCAGAGCTGGAGTATTTCTGCCACTGTCTTCCTTATACTATCTGACCTCCGGTGCTGGTTTTTCTTTTGGCTGAAGAAAAGCCAAAGCTCAGATGTTCTAGGTGCTACCCAATGTTAGCCGAGTCATCTCTGGAGGATCAAGTTGGTAGGCAGGAGGGAGCAGGTTTGGCATCTTGCTGAATCTGTGACTCTTTGTCCAGGAATGCAGACGTGGAGATGACCCTGGAGCGAGCAGTAAACATGCTTGATGCAGACCATACGCCACCATCCAGGATTTGTGCTGCAGCGACTTTCATCCAGCACGAGTGCTTCCAGAAATCTGAAGCTCGGAAAAGGGTGAGTGTCTTCTGAAGTCCAGTGTAAAACCCAGTATAGTTTCACATCTATTGTGGTGACCCGGCAAACTGAAACCAATAATCTGAATATTTAAAAACCTTCATTGAATTAGCCGGGCTTGGTCCCAGCTACTCAGGAGGCTGAGGCAGGAGGATCGCTTGAGCCCAGGAGTTTGAGGTTGCTGTGAGCTAGGCTGACACCATGGCACTCAATCACTCTATCCCCAGCAACAGAGCAAGACTCTGTCTCAAAAAAAAAAAAAAAACTTCATTGACTTTTTTCATTTAAAAGGAAATATACACTCATTGCCAAAAATACTTCCTGCAATTCAGCAATTTAGAAGGTAAGTCACTACACAGACCTCCCCCTTCGTTGCCTGTCCCCCAACTCTCCATTTAGAACTATCCCTAGAGGCAATTGTTGTCAATAGTCTATGTACTTAGAGATTTTTGTGAGAGAGAGTGAATTAGTTTTAGGCTATTGTTTTCTATATTTACAAAAACATATTAAATATAGCAATGTTTTGCAACTTTTTTCCATTAAATTATTTCATTAACATGTAGTAACAATTGTTCAGTGAATAGTTTTGTACATGTATCTTTTGACACTTCCCCAAGTGTTCCTATAGGACAGATCCCTAGAGATGGAATCAATAGGTTACTTTACATTTGTTTTTAAAAATGATACATTTGGGGTGTGTGTGTGTGTGTGTGTGTGTGTAGTGGGGAATCATAGTTCCAAAAGGTATTCAGTGAAAAGTAAGTTTCTCCCACCCCACACTCTAGCCTATACCTTCCTTCTCTCCCTCCCCGCCAAGCAATTCTGGGGTATCTTTCTGCACATAGAAATAATTGTTGGAAGAGTTGGTTGAGTGTCCTTTTTTGTTTAAAACAAAATCACAAATGGTAGTATATTGCTTATAGTACTTTATTTTTTAACATTGTGTCTTGGAAATCTTCAATATATATTAGCCCTATCTCATTCTTTAAAATTGCTGCATAGATTTCTATCATCTAAATGTACCAGCTTTGTTGGTTCAGTTTTAAGCAGCTTTATTGAGGGAAAAATTGACAGTTTTGACATACCTTTTGATACTGCGAAGCCATTAAGATAATGACCAGATCCATTACCTCCAAAGTTTTCTTGTGCCCCTTGGTAATCTGTATATTCACCTCTCCCTAGTCTACTTTCATCTTGCCAACAGAACCCGTGATCTGCTTTCTGTCACTATACATTAGATTGAATTTTCTAGATTTTTTTTTTTTTCCCAGAGACAAAGTCTCGCTCTGCTGCGCAGGCTGGAGTGCAGATCATAGCCCACTGCAGCCTTGAACTCTTAGGCTCGGGTGATCCTCCTGTCACAGCCAGGGACTACAGGCACACACTGCCATACCCAGCTAATTTTTTTATTTTTTGTAGAGATGGGATCTAGGCTGTTCTCAAACAACTGCCTCAAGCAATTCTCCTGCCTTGGCCTCCTAAAGTGCTGGGATCATATGTGTGGGCCATTACACCTGGCTGAATTTTCTAGAATTTTATGTATGTGGAATCATATAGTATATATGCTTTTTTTGTCTGGTCTCTTTTACTCAGCTTAACTCTTTTGAGACTCATCCATGTTGTATGTATCAAAAGTTTTGGCTCTTACAAATAAAACAAGTGGACATTTGTGTACAAGTCTTTGTGTAGACATGCTTTCATTTCTTCTGGGTAAATACCTAGGAGTGGAATACCTGGATGATATGGTAGATGTACATTTGACTTTTTAAGAAACTGCCAAACCATTTTATGCATTAGCTATGCCATTTTATATCCCCACCAGCAATTTATGAGAGTTCCAGTCTCTCTACGTCCTAACACTTGATATGATCAGCCTTAATTTTAGCCTGTAAGTTTGTAGTGATATTTCATTGTGGTTTTAATTTGCATTTCCTCAATGACTAATGAAAGTTGAACATCTTCTTATGTGTTTATTTGCCATCTATTTGTTGTCTTTGGTGAAATGTGTGTTCAATTCTTTCACCCATTTTTCATTTCATTTTTTGTTTTTTATTGAATTATGAAAGTTCTTTATGTATTCTGGATTCAAGCCTTTTTTCACACTTATGATTTGGAAATATTTTCTTCCATTTGTGCTTTGTCTTTTTATTCTCTTAATAGTTTTTCATTTTAATGGAGTCTTAATTTATTACTTTTTTTCTGTATGAATCATGCTTTCCATGGTGTATCCAAGAAATCTTTCCCAACTCCAGGGTTAGAAAATAATCTCCTATATTTTCTTCTAGAAGCTTTGTAAGTGTTATAGTTGGCCTCTGGTCCATTTGGGGTTAATTTTTTTATATATTATGAGATGTGGACTGAAGTTTCTTTTTGTTGTATATGTAAATTCCATTGTTCAGGTTCCATTTCTTTTTTTTTTTTTTGAGAATAGATGCATGTGTGTGTGAGATTTCCCTTTTTGATTTTTTTTTTTTAATTTTTTGTTTGTTTTTCAGCTCATTATGGGGGTACAAAAGATCAGGCTATATACATTGCCCATGCCTCCCCATCCCCCCGAGTCTGAGCTTCAGTTGTGTCCATTCCCTAGACAGTGCACATCACACTCATCATGTAGGTGTGCACCCTTCCCCTCCCCCCACCCCATCCCCCCAGTCAGAACTTCAAGTGTGTCCATTCCCCAGACAGTGCGCATCGCACTCATCAGGTAGGTATACACCCATCCCTTCCACCCAGCCCCGACCTCTGTCCAACACCCAATTGGTGTTATTCCCAAATGTGCACTCAGGGAAACCAGTTTGCTGGTGAGTACATGTGGTGCTTCAGGTTCCATTTCTTTTTTTTTTTTTTTTTTTTTTTTTTTTTTTTTTTGAGACAGAGTCTCACTCTGTTGCCCAGGCTAGAGTGAGTGCCGTGGCGTCAGCCTAGCTCACAGCAACCTCAGACTCCTGAGCTCAAGGGATCCTCCTGTCTCAGCCTCCCGAGTAGCTGGGACTACAGGCATGCACCACCATGCCCGGCTAATTTTTTCTATATATATTTTTAGCTGTCCATATAATTTCTTTCTATTTTTAGTAGAGATGGGGTCTCGCTCTTGCTCAGGCTGGTCTCGAACTCCTGAGCTCAAACAATCCGCCCACCTCGGCCTCCCAGAGTGCTAGGATTACAGGCGTGAGCCACCGCGCCCAGCCCTGGGTTCCATTTCTTAAACAGACTTTACTTTCACTACTCAATTGTCTTTGTACCTTTGTTGAAAAGGAATTGATTGTGTATGTGTGAGTCTATTTCTGGACTGTTTATTCTATTCCATTTATCTATTTGTCTATTTTTATGCAAATAACACACTGTCTTGATTACTATAGTTTTATAATAATTCCTGCAATTAGGTAATATTAGTCCTCCTATTTTATTTATTTATTTATTTATTTTGAGGCAGAGTCTCGCTTTGTTGCCCGGGCTAGAGTGAGTGCCGTGGTGTCAGCCTCGCTCACAGCAAACTCAAACTCCTGGGCTCAAGCAATCCTACTGCCTCAGCCTCCCGAGTGGCTGGGACTACAGGCATGCACCACCATGCCCAGCTAATTTTTTCTATATATATTTTTAGTTGGCTAGATAATTTCTTTCTATTTTAGTAGAGACGGGGTCTTGCTCTTGCTCAGGCTGGTCTCGAACTCCTGAGCTCAAACAATCCACCCGCCTTGGCCTCCCAGAGTGCTAGGATTACAGGCGTGAGCCACCGCACCCAGCCTTATTTTATTCTTTTTCAAAGTTGTTTTGGCTCTTCTATGACTTTTGCAGTTACATTTGAATTTAGAATCAGCCCATCAATTTCCAAAAAAAAAAAGAGAAAGAGACTGCTAGGAATTGTTTGAGTAACATTGCATCGAATCTATAGGTCTCAACATAGACTTGACACCTAAACAACGTCGAGTCTTCTGACCCATGACCATGGTATAGCTCACCATTTATTTAGGTCTTCTTTAATTTCTCTCAGCAGTATTTGTAGTTTTTACTCTTGAGGTTTTTTTATGTCTTTTGTCAGATTTATCCCTATTTATATTTCTAGATGCTTTTACAAATGGTACTTTTTTAATTTCAATTTTTAATTATTCATTGCTAGTATATAGAAAGACAATTGATTTTTCTGTATTGATCTTGCATCCTAAGATAATACTAAATTCACTTATTAGCTCTGGGAGCATTTTTGAACATTCCATTAGATTTTCTGCACAAAAGATCGTGCCATCTGTGAATAAAGACATTTGGTTTCTTCCTTCCAAATCTGGGTGCCTTATGTATCTTTTAGTCTTTCTTTTTATTTTTTTCTTTTTGTACTGACTAGCACCTCCCCTACAATCTTGAAAAGAAATAGTGAGAGTAAGCATGTTATCCTGTTCCTGATCTTAAAGGGAAAGTATTTAGTCTCTCTTTCACCATTAAATATGGTGCTACCTGTAGGTTTTTTATAAATGACCATATCAAGTTGAAGAATTTCCCTTCTACTTTTAATTTAATGGAGTTTTTTTCTTAAATCAGGAATGGATGTGGATTTTGTCAATTGCTTTTTATGCATTGAAATGTTTCTGTGGTTTTTTATTTTAATTTTGCTATTATGGTAAATAACCTTGATTGATTTTTTTTTTTTTTTTTTTTTTTTGAGACAGAGTCTCGTTCTGTTGCCCGGGCTAGAGTGAGTGCCGTGGCGTCAGTCTAGCTCACAGCAACCTCAAACTCCTGGGCTTAAGCGATCCTACTGCCTCAGCCTCCCGAGTAGCTGGGACTACAGGCATGCGCCACCATGCCCGGCTAATTTTTTGTATATATATTTTAGTTGTCCATATAATTTCTTTCTATTTTTAGTAGAGACGGGGTCTCGCTCTTGCTCAGGCTGGTCTCGAACTCCTGACCTCGAGCGATCCACCCGCCTCGGCCTCCCAGAGTGCTAGGATTATAGGCGTGAGCCACCGCGCCCGGCCCCTTGATTGATTTTAAAATGTTATCCTATTCCTGGGATAAACCTCACTTGATTATGATGTACTGTCACATTTTTATTTTTGAATTATATTTGCAAAATTTTGTTAAGAAATTTTGTACCTATATTTATAAAAGATATAATCTGTGATTTTCTTTTTCTGTAATGTCTTTCTGTGATTTGGGGATGAGGGTAATGCTAGCCTCATAGAATGAATTGGGAAGTATACCCTCCTCTTCAATTTTCTGAAAGTGTCTGGTTAGAATTAGCATTATTTCTTCCTTAAATGTTTGGTAGAGTTCACCATTGAAGCCATGTGGATCTGAGGTTGATTTTTGTGAGAAAATTCTTAACTACAAATTCGATTTCATTAATTGATAAGGGGCTATTTGGGCTAACAATTTCTTCATTAGTGAGCTTTGGTAGTTTGTGTCTTTCAAGAGATTTGTCCATTTCATCTAAGCTGTTACAGTGTATCTTCATTTCTTTGTGTAGATGCCATCAGTTAACCATTTCCCTTTCCTTGAAGAATTTTATTTGACATTTATTTTAGTGCAGAATTGCTGGTGATGAACTATTTCAGCTTTTGCATGTCTGAAACAGAATTTCATTCTTTGCTTTTGAAAGGTATTTTCACTGGTTATAGAATTCTAGGTTGACAATTTTTAAATATCAGTATTTGAAAGTTGTTGCTCTACTGTCTCTCGGTTTCATTGTTTCAGACAAGAAATCTCCTGTCATTTTTGTCTTTGTTCCTCGGTACATAATGTGCCTTTTCCTCCCACTTCTGCCTTTAAGATTTTCTGTTTATCACTAGTGTTGAGTAATTTGGTCACATGTGCCTTAGTGTAGTTTTTCTTATGTTTCTTGTGCTTGGGAGTTCATTGACTTGCTTAGATTTGTGAATTTCTACATTTCATCAAATTTAGAAATTTTTCAACCGTTAGTTCTTCACATATTTTTTTTCTGTTCCTCCTTTGGGAACTACAGTTACACACACATATTAGATTGCTTGAGATGTCTTTTTTTTTTTTTAGTCTTTTTTCTCTGTGTTTCTTTTTGGATAAGTTCAATTGCTATGCTTTAAATTTGCTAATCTTTTCTTCAGCAATGTTTAATATATCATTAATCTCAGTGTATTTTTTAATTTCATGCGTTATAGTTTTCATCATTAAAAGTTAGATTTGAGTATTTTTTCATATATTCTGTGTTTCTACTTAACATGTTCCATTTTTGCTCAAGATTTTTGAACATATGGAAGACAGTTAAAATTGCTGCCTTAATGTCTTTGTCTACTAATTCTAATATCTGTTTCTATTCTGGGTAGCTTTTGATTGATTGGTATTTCTCCACATCATGGGTGATATTTTTCTTCTTCTTTGGCAGTTTTTATTGGATCTCAGGCATTGTGAATTTTATCTTGTTGTAGGCTGGATATTTTTTTATTTCTGTAAATATTGTGCTTTGCTCTGGGATGCAGTTAAGTTACTTGGAAACAGTTTGATCCTTTCAAATCCTACTTTGAAAATTTGTTAGGTGGGACCAGAGCAGCAAGTATTCTAGAGTTAATTAGTCCCTGCTTTTTAAAGCAAGACACTTCTGAGAACTCTACCCTAATGTACTATGAATTTTGAGCTTTTTCTGGCTCTTCAGGCTCACTGGTGAGAATAGTCACTATTCCTGGACCTGTGTGAACATGAGGAGCTGTTCCCTTAAATCCTTTTGGGTGGTTATTTCCTGGGCCTCAGGCAGTTTCCTTACACACATGCACTAATTAATACCCTACTGAATACTAGAGGGAGACCCTCTGCAGATTTCAGGTGTTCTCTTTCTATGCAGCTCTTCTCTTTGGTACTCTTTTCTGCAAACACTAGCCCCTTTGGTCTCTCAGACTCTGAGCTCTGTGTCCTCAGCTCTGCCTGCTGGTTCCACTTAGATTTTCTCTCTCTGCCCCATAGCCTGGGAACTCTATCAAGGCAGTGATCTGAGGCAGTAGCAGGACTCACCTTGCTTGTTTTCTATCTCTAAGGAATCGTTATCCATCATTTACTCATATCCAGTTCTTGAAACCATTGTATCTTTTGTTCAGTTTTTTAATTGTTTCAGGCAGTAGGTAGTAGTTGACTGCTTATTACTATTGAGTCATTTTTAATTTTAATAAATAACTTCCTGATAAATCCTCCCCAAAATTGTTCAGATTTACACTCCTAATATCAAAGTGCCCATTTATATGTACCATTACTACCACAAGATATTATTCTTTTGTTTGTGTTTGTTTTTGTTTTTCTGATAAACAAAAAATGGCATCTCATGATAGTAGAAATTTTCCTCTATTTTGAAATCAAGGCCATTAGTTGTTGAGTTTACTCAGAGTTAGAGAGAAAAATCTTTTTAAAAATTATATAAACATACTTATAGACTCTTTTATAAAGTTTTTCATCATCTTTCACGCATAAACTATGCCTATTATATATCATCTGCCATTTTAGTTAAAGTAGAACGAGAACTTAATGGCACTAATTGATTGGATTAAATGATTCTAGATTTTACATTTTCCCTAGTCTCATACATTAATTTCATCCAGAACTGATTACAGAGTGTTTTTAAGCTTTTTACCTTTATCTGTTTTTTTCCAAAGCATTCAGATTAATTTCCAGAGAAATACAAACTCTTTCCATACTGATATTTTATCCATTTACAGAATAGGTAAACAAATTACATTAGTATAACAACAAATGCAGTTGACATAAATGCATTGGGAAACCAACCTAAGTTACTGTTGGTAAACACGTAACTCAGCTGGTAGAAACAGAAGTGCAGAGGCCCACATGGAATAACCTACCAGCTTTAATGGTGCTCTGGGAATCGAGTAGGTTTCACAGAGGGTAAAGAGAATGTGGTTGGTTAACCCTGTAGATCAGTTAAGTAGAGGTCAAACAAGAGAGCTTGTACTGATGTTTTTCACCTCTATTTCTTCAATCGATCATGAAGTGGAGCACCTTTTGGTATATTTCTTGAGCTTGTATTTCTTCAGTTAATTGTCATTTTTTTTATCCATTGTATATTTTTCCTACTAAGACGTGTGTCTCTTTCTTAATGATTTGTAGGAGTTCTTTCCCTGTTATGTATATTAATCCGTTGTTACGTGTGTGGCAAATATTTTCTCCTGCTTTATTTTTGTTGTTGTTCTTTAACTTTGCTTATGGTGTCTTTCATCATGAAGGATTTAAAAATTATTTTGAAGTCAAATTAGTCAATATTTTTCTTTATGGCATCTGTATTTGAAGTGTTGCTTTGAAAGACCTATCCCCACATCTAGATTGCTTTTGGTTTCAAAAGTTATATAATTACTGAGTATTTCTCACGGATCCTTTCCCTATCTGTTTGTTCCATGGGAACAATAAGTAAGGATTTTTAAAGATATTTGCTAATAATGAACCTTCTTTTATATCTATTGGTGAAGTGAACTGAGCTAAAAATTGGTCCTTTAGAGATAGTGAGATAAAGGTTTAAATCTTATTTTTTTTCCCCCCAGTTTTCAAAAACTTGGTGTTACTACATGCATTTCCGTTTTGTAATATGGAATTACTTGAATCTTTCTTTTGTTACCCAAGTTGGGCTAGATTTCCACTATATCTTAAATTACTAATTTGATTACAAATATCATTTGGCTTACACATAGAATTGAAGCTGTGCTTGCCAGCTTTTATTCAGACATAAGTTAGACAAAGACTGGTTTTGAGAATAGTGAAACATGAAAATTATATACAAAGCTAAAAACAGATATGCTTCATAGAGAATCTAAGAATTATAATGTTGTAACCCAAGAACGTTCACAAAATTCCACTTATATTAAGCATGGTGCTATAGTTTTTGAATTTATGTATGAAAGACAATTATAGACATAAAGATCAAAACTTTAAATCATAAAGCCAGTGGCAGATTTTCAGTTCTCATTTTATTTGAGTAGAACTCTTAGTGTTTGACATTGTTGATCGCTCCCTCCTTTTTCAACACTTTCTTCTTTTGCCCCACAGTCTCCTGGTTCTTTGTCCATCTCTCTGGCTCCTCCAAGTTTCCTCTGTGAAGAATTTATCCTCTACCTGTCCCATAAACATTCACATTCCTTAGATGCTTTCCCCAGGACTTTTCTTATGCGACACCATCTCCTGACCTGCCTCATCCACCCCCCTGGTTTCATTTGTCATCTAGATACTAATGACTCACAATCTCCAGCCCATACCTCTCCCCTGGGTTCCAAACCACATGCCCATCAATTTCCTGGATGTCTCCACTGAACTTAACATCAGCTTATCTAAAAACAAACACATTGTCTTCTTTTATTCTCTACCCCCCAAACTTTCATCTAAACTTGTTCTTCCTGCTGGGTTGGGAGAAAGGATGCTGGTGGTTTGAGCACAGACTCAAAAGTCACTTGGAGCTGAGTTTGAATGTGACCACCCTAATTACACGAGTGCCCTTGGGCACGATATTTTATCTCTCTCAGCCTCAGCTTTCTTATCTATAAAGTAGAAATGGTAGTCCTACTACAGTTGTAAGAATGCAATCAGATAATTGTACACCACCTACCCCAAGGTAATAACTCAGAGCATATCATTTCTTCTGTCAGCGAATGGTAGTTTACGCAGGTAGTTTGATGCCAAAACTTGAACAGAGTCTTTGAACTTTCTGTTTTCCTTATCTCATATTCACTCAGTCTTCAAGTCCTATTAATACTACTCCTAAAAGTGTCTTGAATCTACCCATGTCTTTCCCTCTCTACTCAGTGCCACTATCCTGGTCGTGTCACCATTATCTGTTAATATAGCTGTCCCCTGATTAACATCCCTGACTCCATTCTTATCCATTCCTAATACAGTCTCCTCACAGCCCCCAGGGAGAACTGTTCAATAACTGCCTCTCTTGCCTGCAGGATAAAAGACAAGTCCCTTAATTTAGTCTATAAGACCCGTCTTAAAATGGTCTCATTTCTGAGTATTCTTCGTATCTCATCACCAAAGTAACGACTGCCATAAATGCTTGCAGAATCTTATTATGAAACTAATTCAAGCTGGACGTGGTAGCCCACCTGTGGTCCCAGCTACTTGGGAGGCTAAGGCGAGAGAATCGCTTGAGCCCAGGAGTTTGAATCCAGCCTGGGCAACATCACAAGACCCCCATCTCTAAAAAACAAACTAAGTTCATTATAAGAAATTTGAGAAATTAAAACAAAAATAAAATGCAGCCATAATTCATAATCCCACCATTGTCAGCACTTGGGTATTGTTCTCTAATTTTTGTATGTGTATGTGCATGTGTGTGTAAAGAGATAGGGTTTCTCTCTGTTGCCCAAGCTGGAGTGCAATGGTGCAATCATAGCTTACCGCAGCCTTGAACTCATGGTCCAGCAGTCCTCCTGCCCTCAGCCTCCTTTGTAGCTGGGACTACAGGTGCATGCCACTGCACCCAGCTAATTTATTTATTTTTTTAGAGATGGGGGGGATCTCACTATGTTGCCCATGCTGGTCTTGAACTCCTGGTCTCAAGCAACCCTCTCACCTGAGTCTCCCAAAGTGCTGGGATTATAGTTGTAAGCCACCACACCTGGCATTGTTCTCTAATTTGTTTTGTTTTGTTTTGTTTTTGAGACAGAGTCTCTGTTGCCTGGGCTAAAGTGTCATGGCATTAGCCTAGCTCACAGTAACCTCAAACTCCTGGGCTCAAGAGATCCTCCTACCTCAGCCTCCCAAGTAGCTGGGACTACAGGTGTGCACCACCACGCCTGGCTAATTTTTTCTATTTTTTTAGTTGCCTGGCTAATTTCTTTCTATATTTTTTTTTTTTTTTTTTGCTAGTAGAGACAGGGTCTTGCTCTTGCTGAGGCTGATCTCGAACTCCTGACCTCGAGCAATCCTCCTGCCCCGGCCTCCCAGAGTGCTAGGATTACAGGCGTGAGCCACCACGCCTGGCTTGTTCTCTAATTTTTAATGCATACATTGACATATGTGCAATCAAATTTAATATTCAGCTTTGTGGAGATTTTTTTTGTTTTGATTTTTAAAAGCATGCAGAAATGTAGGCTTGTTTAACAATATAGAAAATGGCAGGTCCTGTTCACGACTCAGACCTTCACCACTTCTCCCAAATCCCCTAACCTCATTCCCTTTATGCCTGTGTTTATGAATAGAAATGCATAGATATTTTATTCCATTTTTCCAAAAACAAATCATGAGAATTTTCTTATAACATTAACAATATTTTGTAAATTTCAGCTTAATGGTAACATGTTAATGGTGATAATAGTAGCTACCATGTGTTGAGTAACTACTATGTGCCTGGCATGTAATTGCTAATTTTACACAATAATTCCCATTCGACTGATGAGGGAACTGTATGACTGATAAAATGTCTATGCATTCAAACACTGCTCTGCCTCGTCCATGGATACCTTAACGTGTGGATATGTGACAATTAACCATCCACGAATTTTTCCCCCTTGTTGGATATTTATGGTTTCTTATTTTCCACTGTTATACATGATAGTTACTATTTTTATATGTTAGTCTGTGTCTGCATTTCAAATTATTTCCTAAGAAAGGTTACGAGAAGTGAGTATTTTAGAAGTTTTGACACAGTGCCACTTGCCTTCCTGAAAGGTTATGCCAATTTACAGGGAGTGATTAATTCTAATGGGAGGGAAAGGAGAGAAAGGGAGTGACATTTCACAGAGGAGTTGACATTTGAGCTGGATCACACAGGATGCATAAGGCTTTGTCAGAAGAGAGGCAGAACCTTCCAGATGGGAGGGAGTGAGAGCAAAGGCTCTGCGGCATGAGAGAGCCTTTGCATCAACAGAGTCAGTTTGTTCCCTGTGCTTATTTGCAGCCAGAAATCCTCATCATTTCCTTATTTTATAGTTAGCAGGGAAGAGAATCAGAATAAAGCCAGAGAGAAAGTTAGAATTCTAACATGTGATTCTGCCCTTGCGTATATTTAGAAACCATCTCAAATGAAAGCTTTTTTGAAGTTCTGAGATGGTCATATTAGTCTTTCTTTTTTCCTTTCCCCAAAGTGGGGAAAAATCTGGTGAGGATTCAGTATAACTGGGAAACCCATTAGCCCTCTCTGGTCCCAACTGCTTTCCTGAATTTTAAAGGACAGGAGCAGCATATTTGACATTGGTCCTCCTGTATGTAGGATTGATCACTTACCGTCTTCTAGTTAAATGCAAGGAGGAGTGTCTTCAATTTCTTACATGGAACAGGATTTTTAGTCACTTGCTTGATAAAATGGATAAAAGTAACTAAAGTCTATTTTAAAATTTAGGACACGTGCCAGACACTAGGGAGTCAAGGTATACAGTAAGGAGAGCTGTAGCCAGATTTCAGCCTTTATCTGGCGCTGGTGTGTCTGCAGTTCCCTCTTTCCGGGTTGCAGCAAGTGCTGAAAGCCAAGGGGATAAAAGGGACAGGGTAAGAGAGCAGGGCAGAGCCAGGAAGGCTTCCTCATGCCACTGTATGCTAATCCTGTCATCGCAGCTCAAAATGCAATATGGCCAGTGAGCCATTTCACATCAGATTCTGAAGAAGGCAACTTATAAATTATATTATAAATTAATAAAATATTTCTAAAGCTGCCAAAGTACCCCGGGACAAATAGGATTCTCTTTTTGCACCTGACGTATATACCGCTACTATGAAGATTTGGTCTAGCGGGAATTCATGAAGTTTGTAAAGTATGAATTTAAGCCCCTTAAAACCTAACTATGAAATAAAAATTGAGGGAATTAGGGAAACATGAATGACTGGCTGTTTTAAAATAAACTTTGGGTTTTTTTGCTTTTAAGGAAGGTTAATACAGTTTGAATATTCCTAATCTGCAATGCTTGGGTCCAAAAGTGTTTTGAATTTCAGGTTTTTTCAGATTTTGGAATATTTGCATTATACCGGTTGAGCGTGCTCAATCTGAAAATCTAAAATCTGAAATGCTTCCTTGGAGCATCATGTTAGCACTCAAAAAATTTCAGATTTTAGAGCATTTCAGATTTTCAGATTAGGGGTACTCAACCTTTAATGGGAATAGATGATCTGTTGAACCACATTTAATCGATAGCTAAGAAATATTTATCATTGTCGTTGTCATTGTCATGCAACTACATTCAAATGGTTTTAGACATAGTCCAACAAAATTGCGGTGGCCAGTCTCCCATCTGTCTGCTGTGCTGCAAGCATCTCCTCAGAAGGGAGCCAGTATGTGCTAGTGTCACCTCTCAGTACTACTAGTGAAGCCGTAATGGTATCAAAACGGTATTTTATTCCTAAGGTTCTTGCAAGCTGGTAGATAATGTATATAAAACTCTTAATCCTAGCTGGCACTTCTTAATGACAGAAGTAGGAGGAGGAAGAGTTGATATTTTTGCTTTACTATTATTATTGTGGGTTGTTGTTATGGTTATTATTTTTATTATTTAGGTTATTTTACAACCTTGACTTTTAAAATTCCTGCCTTGCTAGTCTTCTCCCCAGTCCTAACAAAGAAAGATGTAAGATTGGAAGTCTCTGTTCTCAATTCCATTTGTCTGTCTGTGAAAGGGAAGCTGAGCTTGATACACAGAGAATATGCACAGTGTCCCTGGGCCAGGTGTGCAGCTCTCCCCTGAGCACACACTGCTGCCAGTTAGGGAGTCAGTCCTTCATGACTGATGAACTTCGTCTGAGAGGGAAGCTCCTGCCCATCCATGAAAAGCTGTTTCTTCAAAATTTCTACATTAAGATGGTAAAAATAACAGATCTTTATCAACTTCAAAATTCCAAAATCAGATGCAAATAGAAGCCTATAAGAAGGAAATCCTTCAGTTCACAACTTAAGATTTCATTTCCCCAACCCTGTGTCTACCTCTTAATTTATTGAGTTCACATTTGCAGCCTAAAGCACAAGATCACCTCACTCAGATTGGCATTATTTGGCCTCTTCTTTTTTTTTTTTTTTTTTTTTTGAGACAGAGTCTCACTCTGTTGCCCAGGCTAGAGTGAGTGCCGTGGCGTCAGCCTAGCTCACAGCAACCTCAAACTCCTGAGCTGAAGCGATCCTCCTGTCTCAGCCTCCCAAGTAGCTGGGACTACAGGCATGCACCACCATGCCCGGCTAATTTTTTCTATATATATTTTTAGCTGTCCATATAATTTCTTTCTATTTTTAGTAGAGATGGGGTCTCGCTCTTGCTCAGGCTGGTCTCGAACTCCTGAGCTCAAACGATCCGCCCACCTCGGCCTCCCAGAGTGCTAGGATTACAGGCGTGAGCCACCACGCCCGGCCGAATTTGGCCTATTCTTACATAAATAACCATAAGTGTCAGAATCTAAACCATCTATTTTTTCCTCCCATTCCTAATTCTGCCCTTTCTCTAACAGCATGCTCTTTCTTGCATATTTGAATAGAAGAAATCTTTTTAAAATAGCACATTAAAAAGTGAAAAATTGGCTGGGCGAGGTGGCCCATAATCCTAACACTCTGGGAATCCAAGGTGGGAGGATCGCTTGAGCTCAGGAGTTTGAGACCTGAGCAAGAGCAAGAGTGTGACCCTGTCTCTACTAAAAATATGAAAACATTAGCTGGGCATGGTGGTGCATACCTATAGTCCCATCTACTTGGAAGGCTGAGACAAGAGGATTGCTTGAGCCCAGGAGTTTGAGGTTGCTGTGAGCTATGAGGATGCCACTGTACTGTAGCCCGGGTGACAGGGTGAAACTCTCTCTCTCAAAAAAAAAAAAATTTGCAAAATTACATTATTTACTTAAATTAAGATGCTTGCATTTTATATAAATCTACTTAAATACTCAAAGTAATTGATTATAAAAATACCCTCATTTATGATTAGCTTGCATTGCTACTGAGGTTGCCATGGTAAAAGAATTTTTATTTCTACTATTGATGAAGGCAATTTCTATAATATTTTATATTGACTATAAAGTTTTGTCCTACAAAAAAACTTATATATTAAATAATTTGGGGTTCTCCCATAAAACTTTCTTTGTTCCCCAGATTCCTAGTTCTCTTCATTTTTATTGTGCTCCAGGCTTTTATCACCCAACTCTCTCTATTTAGCTGGCACCTATGCACTCTTTATCACTTAATTTTCCCCTTCAGTTATTTCATAGGTTTCAGTCTTAACTTCCCAAATGTATTGTATGCTTCTTGATCACAGCTACTGCCTTATCGTGGGGGTATATTCTACGCTGTGAGTCTCAATTGTGTCACAGGCAGTTGTTGACTAAGAAGAGTTATAATCAGCACAGTGAACTTCATCTGTTCTTATGACGTTGAATGTCCTGATGCCACATCAAAATTAATAAATATCTGAAATATGCGTCTGCTTCTTCCCTAGGTGAATCAGCTTCGTGGCATCCCCAAGCTTCTGCAGCTCCTAAAAGTTCAGAATGAAGATGTTCAGCGAGCCGTATGCGGGGCCTTGAGAAATTTGGTATTTGAAGACAATGACAACAAGCTGGAGGTGGCTGAACTAAATGGGGTCCCTCGGCTGCTCCAGGTGCTGAAGCAAACCAGAGACTTGGAGACTAAAAAACAAATAACAGGTAGTGCATACGGAATGTCAGAGCATAACCCAGTGCACCCCAGCCAGATGTTATGTCATCTGCTCTACTTCAGTTTCCTGGGACAAATGCTTGATGGGCTCATTGTTACCCAAGAGATGGCTTTAAAAGAACATTGTTACCTGCTACTGGCTTAGACCCCAGATTTGAGCCCTGTTTGAATTCCTTTTTCGAAGGGGAAAATACTCTGAGGCTTTTGCTTAATATTTTTAACTAGAAACTGTATGCACCTTTGACTAAATGTCTTTAAAACAACTTCCTGACAAGACTAACTGCATGCAAATTCTACATAAATTCACTCACTGATAGCCCGCTTTGTAGTTTGAGAACATGTGAGGTTTCAATATCATGCCAGGTGTCCAAAACATTCTGAAGAAATGACAAAGAACCACACCCAGTTCTTTTTATTATTTACTCAACAATCAGCTTGCTGGATCTATGCAAAGAAAGTGAAATGGAGAATCAAATAGTTAGTTTCCCAATGTAGAGGATCAATTTGATCAAATTAGTCAAAATATCAGAAACTATTTTTCTCAATATTTTCACCACCTGGACTCCTCTCAGTACCACCTACCTAGCTCACCTGCCTCTCAGTCCCCCCCCCCACCAAAAAAGAGAAAATTAAAAGAGTGGCTGGATATATATTTTTAGTTCTCTGCTTCATATTTCTGTTCAAATACTGATTTGAACAAATATATCTTCTCTGCCCAATGAACTGGAAAGATGAAATAAACGCGTAGAATTAAAGCAACAATTTTAGTGGTATGTCTTCAAAGGGTGAAGAAAGGGGACTAGTTTCCTTTAAATGAGTAGTGCATAGTATTGGAGTAGAGGAGAAACCCTCCCTTCATTACTGTCAGCTCCCTGCTCATGTTCTCTGGACGCAGGACAAAGAGTGCAGGAAGCATTACTGAGTGCAATCATGAGGAAACTGTTATTAAATATTGTCAGTGTCTCAAGTGATATACATACATTTTTAAATTTAATTATGACAAAAATCTTAGGTTTCTGGATATCACTGGGTATTAATCAGAATGTTACAGATGAGGAAACCAAGGCTCAGAGAAGTAAGCACTTTGCCAATATTGCATATAAAAGTTTTTTTAAAAAAATAACAATAATAGTTTTTTTTTTTTTTTTGAGACAGAGTCTCACTTTGTTGCCCAGGCTAGAGTGAGTGCCATGGTGTCAGCCTAGCTCACAGCAACCTCAAACTCCTGAGCTCAAGGGATCCTCCTGTCTCAGCCTTCCGAGTAGTTGGGACTACAGGCATGCACCACCATGCCCGGCTAATTTTTTCTATATATATTTTTAGCTGTCCATATAATTTCTTTCTATTTTTAGTAGAGATGAGGTCTCGCTCTTGCTCAGGCTGGTCTCGAACTCCTGAGCTCAAACGATCCGCCCACCTCGGCCTCCCAGAGTGCTAGGATTACAGGCGTGAGCCACCGCGCCCGGCCAACAATAATAGTTGACTGTGTTCTGGTAAATACTTTAAAAAGAATATTGTTTTGAATTGAATGTATTTTGCATTTCTGCCTTCCTCACTTTGTTATACAATAGTTTTCATTTTTTTCTATAAAAATTTTGTCATATCATCTCTACCTATTTACATCTTAAAATATCACATTTTACATTTGGATACATTTTAATTTTTATGAAATTATATGAAGGGTCGTATCATGCTACCCTTCTGCCAGCATGCCGTCATATCCCATGGGAGAGTTCTTTTCATATGCTTGACTTATATAAGAATACCTGCAAAACTTAAGAGTGATTGCATTCATTTAACCAACTTTTGCAGAGCAACTTTCAGGTGTCAGGCACTGAGAATCACAGCCTAGGGAGGGTGTGGATTTTGTTCTTCCATCTGCTAAAAACATGAAAGATTATGTGATGGTTGGCATTAAAATAGACCAAACCTCACTCTTCGAACCTAACCTTTTCTTCATTAAGAGGTAGTAATGAACCACAAGAGAGAATCAGATTGTCTTGTTTTACAGCCAGAAAAAACTTCACGAAGGAGGTATATTTCATAGTGGGCCTTAAAAGAGGGATGGCCTTGGATTGGTGTTTTGAAAGAAAGAATGAAAGTTATTCCTGGCAAAGTGAGCATCGCTAACAAGCAAAGAGGCAGAGAGAAGCTGCTGGTCATTTAGAAGAGACTTGGAAAATAGAGTGATTAGAGTTGGATGCATGGTGGTTGGAAAGCTTGGGAGGGCGTGTGTGGGAGGGTATCAAGGGAATGATCCATTGAACCACGCTGTCTCTTCTCTTGCATAGGCAACAGCAGGCTAAAGTCCAGGAACGTTCTGTGAGATTGATGCCATAGAAACCATCTGGGCATCATTAGATAATCTATAGAGCTGATAAACAGGAGTTGATTGTATAGTACCCAGGATTTCTAGTGCAAGCCAAACATCCCTACTGGAAGGTGTTCATTACATGCCAACTAAACTGAACTGACACTTGAACATGTGATACAAATCCCTCTAAATTACTCCCTTTAGCTCTGCTAATAGAAGAACTATGTAAGTGCTTTCTGGGTTTTGGAATTAAATTGTTGACCTAATATGGACCTATTTATATCTTTGCTTAGAAACACAAAACAAGTAAGCATATATGTGAATCTTTTCCTATTGGTCTATTTCTTAGACTTTTTTGGAGCCCTATTATGTGTTAGTTACTAAGCTAGGGCTTTCCGTTTTTCATCTGTTTCTCCTGACAACTCCATAAGGGGTGGCAGCATAATTGACGATTTACATGTGATCAGTGTGAGGCTCACAGGGGTAAGTAGATTGTCCAAGGTTACACAACCAGTAAAGAAAAAAGCCCAGCTTGGAACCCAGTTTTATCTGGATGTTTTGCTATATCATCCCACCGGCTCCTGTTGGGGTGACTCATTTGTGTACATCTTTGGGAAGGGGCTTGTCTTTGAGAGCTCTACCTCACTCCCTTTTTGACCCTTCCCCTCTCTCTCCTGTCCTCCGCCTTGATTCAAACCATCTTCATCTCTGTGCTCTCCTCACTCCTGCAGTAGTGAGTAGAGGCCTCTTACCTGGCCTCAGTGATTCAGCATTGCACATTGCCAGTCTGTCCTCTGCTCTGCTTCTAGTGATCTTTATAATAAGTACTGTCCCAGCATGCTCCCTGTTACCTGTAAGATTAAGTCTATACCCTGTAGTATCCCCCCACACAAAGATGTTATGATGTGAGCCCGATGGCCGCTGACAGCAGAGTCACCTCTCATACCCTTCTAGCCCAGGTTCTGAAATCCTGAAGACCTGCTAGTTTGCTCCATGTCTATTTTCTGTCTTGGTATCTTTGTCTCCGCTCTTATTTTGGACTGGAATCCTTTCCCACACCTAGACTGTTTGGTGAACCTGCTCATTCTTCAATAGCTGACTCAGCTTCACTTCTCTGAATGCAGCATTTCCAGTGCTGTCTTCCTTTCTCTCCCATCAGCAGAGTTTTGAAGGAAGGGGCTTCTCTAAACTACTTTTTTTTTTTTTTTTGAGTCGGAGTCTCACTCTGTCACCTGGGCTAGAGTGCCATGTCGTCAGCCTAGCTCACAGCAACCTCAAACTCCTGGGCTCAAGCGATCCTCCTGCCTCAGCCTCCCGAGTAGCTGGGACTATAGGCGCACGCCACCACTCCCAACTAATTTTTTCTATTTTTAGTAGAGACAGGGGTCTCACTCTTGTTCAGGCTGGTCTTGAACTCCTGACCTCAAGCACTCCTCCCACCTAGGCCTCCCAGAGTGCTAGGATTACAGGTGTGAGCCGCTGTGCCCAGCCCTCTAAACTACTTTTGCATCCTTTAATATTAGGTTGCCACTTGTGTCCTGCCTGTATATTTAATTGCAGTACCAACTGCGGTGTTCATGTAAGTTTCTCAACAACTACAGATGTCTAACCAAATGTGAAAAAGAGGCTTGTGGCCTAAGAATATCTACATTACATACAAATAAGAGAATAGGGTGTGTTTTGAGATAAAATCCTGATTTTTCTGGCCGAAACATAAAAAATGAACCATCTGTTTTTATGTATAATGAGAAGTGCAGCATCAGAACTTTGTGTACTGAGAAAGAACGTAAACTCACTGACCTTTCTGGCATTTTCAGTACCAGCCTAAAAGGGAAGCTCTTCTCTCTTCTAATGAAAGGACTTCAGAATCAAAGACTTTCCCCCATGAAATTGTTCTCTCTCCTCTACCAAGTGAGTGTGATAGTGTCACTTTAATTGAAATGAGAACAGCACATCCTAGTCTCAGAAATTCATCTTCAAGGTCACAGAATGGTTAGCGTTTGCTGGAGTGAGCAGGGCAATGCCTTGGGTTAAAACTAGTCATTATAAGAAAGAGGCCTGGGTTCTTGTCCCTCCGAGGCATATTACATAAGGACGAGTCAGGGGGTGATTGTCTGTGTCATTTGTTTAAAATGCATATTGACCTCTGCATATTTTATGGAAACACTTAATTGGATTGCTGCATTTTAATAAAATATTTAAAGTATTTTGCTATAAAATATTCATTATCCATCTTCTTTGGGCAATTGTATATTATTTTATTTTGCATTCATGATGTACAACAAGATATCCTGGGTTTATGTATAACTTGGAATAAATGGCCTTTCCAATAATCTGATATTCTAGGTAAGATCTGCAAAATTTAGGTAAAGAGGGAGTATATCTATGGAAGGAAGTTGTAAAAACATATTCCTCCTGCTCTGTGACCACTTTGAAAAACAAGGTTAAAAAGAACCAGTTCTCTTTCTTGTTGTCCTTGTTGTATTTGTCATTGCCGTCATTTTTTCCTCCTCCTCCTCATTCTTTTTCACTGAAGATAGGGATTTATTTAGTCATAAGATTTGTAAGTTTTGCTACCTAAGTGTTAATGCAGATTCAGTTAAACGACTATATTTCCTGTCCTAAAAGGGCAATATTATTAAATGTGGATTTTAATATTTGAGACCCCTTTACTAGTTAGCTATTTTTTTTTTTTTGAGACAGAGTCTCACTCTGTTGCCTAGGCTAGAGTGAGTGCCGTGGCGTCAGCCTAGCTCACAGCAACCTCAAACTCCTGAGCTCAAGGGATCCTCCTGTCTCAGCCTCCCGAGTAGCTGGGACTACAGGCATGTGCCACCATGCCCAGCTAGTTTTTTCTATATATTTTTAGCTGTCTATATAATTTCTTTCTATTTTTAGTAGAGATGGGGTCTCGCTCTTGCTCAGGCTGGTCTCGAACTCCTGAGCTCAAACGATCCGCCCACCTCGGCCTCCCAGAGTGCTAGGATTACAGGCGTGAGCCACCTCGCCCGGCCTAGTTAGCTATTTTTTGCAAACATCACATTTGGCAGTATATTTCTGGATAATGTAGCTATTATTTCTCTTATAATTGATAATTATTCAAATTATGTCCCTTAACCCAGTGGTCCCCAGCCTTTTTGGCACCAGGTACTGTTTTCATGGAAGACAATTTTTCTACAGGGACTGGGAGGTGGGGTGGGGGATGGTTTTGGGATGATTCAAGTACATTACATTTATTGTGTACTTTATTCCTATTACTACATTGTAGTATATAATGAAATAATTATACAACTCACCATAGGTTGGGGACCCCTGTGTTAAAAGAATCCAGTTCCCTTTCGTTTTGGCTAGAATGAAAGCCTCATGGTAGAAAATTACAGGCAGACCAGCTGCAACAAAGAACTATAATAATAGGTATTTAGGTACAATGAATAAATTGACTAAAAGTTAAAGGTGAGAAATGAAAACTTAATATTTAGGGAACGTAGAATCTGATCATTGAATGAGACATCTATTTAGAGTCACCTAGTACCTTGGTTTCCTAATGTCAGAAATTGGAATCATTTTTTAAAATAAAAATTCCTAGAATCCAACCTGAGATTCTGGCTCAGTAAATTTGAGGTGTGGCCCAAGACTATGTGACTCTGATTTGTCACTGGGCTCATTTGGAAACCGTTCATCCAGTCTAACGCTCTAATTTCAGGATAAAACCCCTTGTCAACATTTTGATAAAGGATAAGCTAATTTTTATTTGCTTCAGTGACAGAGCTGGATCTTGCAAGTTAAATCTTTCAGTTTTCTTCAAAGCTCTCTTAGAAGTTTATCCTTTCAGCCAGCCAAAATCTCCTTCCTTGTAATTTTCACTTGTTGGTTCTGGTTTTGCCTTCTATAGTCACTGAAACTTACATCCAGCTGTTTAAGTTTGTGTTTCTAAGTTACTAGAGAACATGCATTCCTACGTACATTAGCCCCTAATATCTTTTGGTTTTGTTTGTTTTTTTTTTTTTTTTTCTTGAGACAGAGTCTCACTCTGTTGCCCAGGCTACAGTGAGTGCCGTGGCGTTAGCCTAGCTCACAGCAACCTCAAACTCCTGAGCTCAAGCGATCCTCCTGTCTCAGCCTCCCGAGTAGCTGGGACTACAGGCATGCACCACCATGCCCGGCTAATTTTTTTTTCTATATATATATTTTTAGCTGTCCATATAATTTCTTTCTATTTTTAGTAGAGATGGGGTCTCGCTCTTGCTCAGGCTGGTCTCGAACTCCTGAGCTCAAACGATCCGCCCACCTCGGCCTCCCAGAGTGCTAGGATTACAGGCGTGAGCCACCGCGCCCGGCCATCTTTTGGTTTTGTATTAAGTATTTTCCCAATTTTTCTACTGATGTTTCATTTTTTAATGATATATAAGAACTCTATATATTAAGAGTATAAACCCTTTGTCTCATATTATTGTACACATTTTCCCAATGTATAGTTGGTTACTACTGATTTTGTATGAGTATGTGAGGGTGTATGCATATATACCGTGTATAATCCCAAATCTCTGTTGAACATTTTAGTTTTTTTCCCAGATTCTTGCCACCCAGAAGTTTGACAGGCATGACATTTCTATGCAATATCCTACATCAAAAATTATGGTAAAACTACCCAAACCATATACTTATGTAGAAATAATACAGCATGCCAAGCTCTAAAGGATATTGACTGTTGACAGAAAACTCCACTCCCTTTGTTCAAATTAATCCTCTCTGCTTTTTATTGTAAGGTGTACTTTTCCTTTGAGGCCCTGTGTGGTCCTTTTTAAAAAGAGTTGAAACATCATTATGCTTCCCATTTTTAAGCTTCTGGAAGGCGGAGGCTGTTAATTTGTTTACTTATTTAGAACTCAGGAAGCTTTTCTTTCTAACTTTCTTTTGTAGCTTAGTAACCAAAACTCAACCTCAGACCTGCCTTTAAATTGTTTTCAACCACCTTCTGAGTTTTATTCTCTCTGTCCCACTTCCAGGGCCTCTTCAAAAGAAGTGGAAGGAATGAAGTCATTGTGTTGCAAAACCTGTAGCTGAGGGATGCTGCTCATGACTAACCCCCAAGGCTAGTTTGATCGGGGAAAAGACCTTCCCATAAGCCAGAAATCTAGTCCTCACAGATACCAGACCCAGGGGCACTGTGTGTAATGGAAGCTGTGTGTACACTGCAGTGGAGATGTGGTTACTCTTTCAAAAATAAGTTACTTACACACAGCCAAAGCAAACCATTGAAGCCCAAAAGACTGCTTTAGGCCTGACGTGTTCTAATTGATTGGGCCAGACATAACTATGGTTGAATAATTACCAAGCTCTAACTATACAGACTATTATTTCAGTCATTAAAATCAGAAGAGATTATAATCACCACATAATTCCACCAAGACCACCATGTTTGCTTTTTTCATAAAGTAGACTTCCCTTTGTATCTGTGTGTCCTCTTTCCATCGTACAGACAACGCAATTTCAGAAGTGGGAATTATCCACCAGGCAGTGAGGAGGACAGGGTAGAAAGGGAAGAGTCATCCCTTCTTTCTGTCTTTCCTCTTTTCACCTGTCCTGGGTGATAGTGAGTTAGGGTAACCTACTGAGGTACGAAAGATGGCAAGGTGACTGTACACCTGCTGGGAGTCACCAGAATAACAAGCCATAGGTATATAGCCTTTCTTCCACCGCATCAGAAGTAATTGAAGGGAAAACAAATACTGAATGCATATGCCAGGGCTGGCTTTAGCTCAACAGTTCCTTCGCCAGTGCTTTGGTAATCTCTGAATGTATATGCCACTGCCTGTTTTCCCTCAGTACCCAGCTTCACTCTCTATGTCACAAATGTCCTGGAAAGTACAGTATGCTATTATCTCGATTTCTTCCACATTGGCTTATATGGTCTTTCTCTTTAATGTAGGAGGTTCAAGAGGAAAGGGAAAGTGAAATGAGTAAATGTGCTACTAGTCTTAGATTAGTACTTAGACCATGCAAGTTGGCAGACAGATAAAATACTCGTCTGTCTTTTGCTGCCAAACTATAACACAAAAAATACATGAGGAAGCCGGCATAATTTGCTGGAGGACATAAGCTCTGTCATTGGGTAGGAGTCAATAAACATTAATGGGTGATGTTGATCCGCCTCCTGTAGACAGACATAGGAAAGGCTTTCTGCAGGCCCTTCCTGCTGTTATTGGGAGAAAAAATGTCAGGTGAAAGCTCCAGGTAGTGAGGAAAAAGGTGTGGGAGAAGATATTTCTACAGGAGATGACTTTTAAAATGCTGAAGTCTTAGTTACAATAAGACCATTTCAAGACTCCCTGTTGGTAAACCCAGAGTTTATTATCCCAGTGAGGTCAGCTTTGTGGAAGGGCTTTTTGAGAGAAACAATAATAAATGTTTAAGTATTTCTGCCTTTCATTGACATTCCTGATTCACTTACGCCTGCACGATTTTGTAGCATAAGCTATATATTTACCATTTTTATAGATCAGCCTTTACGGCCATCCAATGAGCTCTAGGTAGGCTCTTTCAGTTGAGGAAGGTGCCATCGCCACCCTCCCCCCCCCTTTTAATAACTAGTTGTAGTTCTGGAGGTGATGGCCTAAACTGGACTTTTTAGCCGTTGTTTTGACCCCACCCTGCACTGTTTTCATGGTAACTCTGTGCTTTTCTAGGTTTGTTGTGGAATTTGTCCTCTAACGACAAACTCAAGAATCTCATGATCACAGAAGCCTTGCTCACCCTGAATGAGAATATCATCATCCCCTACTCGGGGTGGCCTGAAGGAGACTACCCCAAAGCAAATGGTTTGCTTGATTTTGATATATTCTACAACGTCACCGGATGCCTAAGGTAACGCCACCCTATACCTCGCCCAGGTAGAAGATGTCATCAAAATTAGGCAGCCCAGAGGAAGGCGGGATATATTCTGCCTTTGGATCCTTTCTCTAGTTACACAGTTCATTTTTTGAGAAACTCTGTTTGGATGGTAACTGAGAGAATGTGTTATGATAAGGTGTTTATTTTATCTCCACACCTGATCACACAGTGTAAAGCATTGTGTTAGCTATTGAGGTTTGTACAAAGATAAACAAGAAAATCCTTAAGGAATATTTAATCTAGCAAGGGATACACGTAGGCAAACAAACTGGAATACAGCTACAAGAAATGGGTGAGAGCAGTGGTTCTCAAAGCGTGGCCACTAGACCAGCGGCATCAGCATCACCTGGAACTTGTTAGAATTCTCAGGCCCCAGCCCAGACCTGCTGAATCAGAAACTCTCAGGGTATCTAGTTTTAACAAGACCTCGAGGTGATGCTGATGGACGCTGAAGTTTGAGAACCAGGATGTCAGAGGTACAAGTGCGGCGCTGCGGAAATGCAGAACAAAGGGCTATTGATGCCATCTGAGTGAGATCAGAATGGCACTAGGGAAGAGGTGCCAAGTGAACTGGGCCTTGTCGGACTATTTTGGTAGTCAGAAATTCTCTAAAGGTAAAAGACCAAATTCTTAAAATGCATAAAAATGAAATGCTAACTGGTCTCCCTTGAGTCCATGGGAACTGCTTTTCTAGTGCACTTCATTTTTTTTTTTTAAACATGGGTGGGTTTTTTTAAATTTATTTCAGAATATTACTGGGGTACAAATGATTTGGTTATATAAATTGCTTTTGTCCATGCCTGTCCCCCAGATGGTGTGCATTGTACCTGTTAGGTGTGATTTTACCCATCTCTTCCTCCCCCCTCCCACCTGCTTGATTGCCATTGAATTAATTATTTCCATATGTGCACATAGGTGTTGATCAATTAGTTCCAATTTAATGGTGAGTACGTGTGGTGTTTGTTTTTCCATTCTTGTGATACTTTAATAGAAGAATGGGCTCTAGCTCCATCCAGATTAATACAAGAGGTGTTAGCTCACCATTTTTTTTATGGATGAGTAGTACTCCGTGGTATACATATACCACATTTTATTAATCCACTCAGGTATTGATGGGCACTTGGGTTGTTTCTACATCTTTGCAATTGTGAATTGTGCTGCTATAAACATTCAAGTACAGGTGTCTTTTTTATAGAATGTCTTTTTTTCTAGTGCACTTTGATCTATCACTCACCTGTTGTAAACCTTTTGTGTCTTAAAATTTTTCTGTAGTGGTTCCTACTGCCTTACCGTGTTAAACAGACGTGTTTGTTTGTTTGTGGGTTTTTGGAGACAGAGTCTTACTCTGTCACCCCAGGTAGAGTGCAATGGCATGGTCATAGCTCACTGCAACCTCAAACTCCTGGGCTCAATGATCCCCCTGCCTCAGCCTCCAGAGTAGCTGGGACTACAGGTGTGCGCCACCACGCCCAGCTAATTTTTTCTATTTTTGGTAGAGACGGGGGGTCTCACTCTTGTTCAGGCTGGTCTCGAACTCCTGACCTCAAGTGATCCTCCCACTTCGGCCTCCTGGAGTGTTAGGATTACAGGCGTGAGCCACTGCACCGGCCTTAAACAGAGTTCTTAATATGGCTGATGTGTCAATCAAGACTCTTTCCATTGAAAATGGCAAAAACTGAATTCAAACTCACTGAAACTAAGTAGAGACTCACTGGCCCATGTGTCTGAGTTGTTGAAAGTCACTTATGGAAGTAAAGGAAGCATACCAGGGCCTCATCCCCTTTCTGGAACAGAAATCCAGCATCCGTGGGACTCACTCTATTTCTATTTTTATCTCGTCTCTGCTTGCCCTTCTTTTTGCATGTTGGGCTCATTCCCTACAAATGCAAACGAGCCTTCTCTACTGAGCAGATAACTTCATCACAGGCAGCCCTTGCTTACCCACGAACAGAAAAAGTGCACATCTTTCTTCAAATGACTGTGCCAGTCTCAGGGAGGGTTTATTCCTGGCTCTGCTTCAGAAAGGTGCACATGATTTGAGCCACCGTTGCCTGGATTGGCCAATCCTGGATCAGATACCTGCTTTATAGCAAGGGTGGAAAGGTCTGTTCTAAAACAAGAGGGGTGGAAATACTTGCTAGGCAAACAAAGCAAAAATGGAAGACATCTTGGTCCATCACAGCATACACACTGTTTTCAGTTTATCCACAACCTTTTTTACCATCTTTTTCCCCATAGGTATACTTCATACCCACTAAAGTATTTGCTTTTCCTTAGATGTTATAGGTACTTTTCATGTAGTCGAGGTTTTATTTAAATTTTATTTGCCTGGTAAACATTTTCTATTATCTACCTATTGAATAATACTTAATCTCCTAATTGTTTAACACCAAAGATAAAGTTCACCTTTTCTGTGAAACATTGTCCAGATTCCCCAGCAGAAGTCATTGCTTCTTCCTAAGGGTTCAAAAGGAATTTACAGGCGAGTCACCATTGTTACAGATTTTATCACATTGCTGGTTTATGATGAGTTGTTTACACACCTTTTCTACTAGATTGTGAGCTCCTTTAAAGCTAAGCCCATGCATTTTTTTTAATCTTTAATCTCTAACACCTAGCAGCGTTTCTGGCATATAGTAAGTAAGCATGAAGTATTTGAATGAAACGAACAAATGAATGAGTGAGCAAATGAAAATACATGGTGAATTAGGTGAATAATCAAGTCTGGCAAGAATATGGAGCTTTGGGTAGAAAGACATCAAACCAAAATTGGAAACATAGGCTAAGGCCAGATTGTGGGGGCCTTGAGGATCATGTCGAGTTCTTTTTTTTCTCCTATAAGCAAAATTAGCTAGTGTGGAGGAAAGAAATAAGATCATTTTTGTGTGAAAAGAAGGATAGTATCAACGGGAAAGGTGTATTGTGAGGATGAAAACCTAAAGGCAAAGATGTTAGTTACAGTCTCTTCCTGTAGTCTCCCGTTACGTTGAGGAGAGAAGATGGACATAGTTTGAGTGAAGCAATGCCCTGGTTGGCACATAGTTTTCAGAACATGCAATAGCTGAATACGCTCATTCAGCCAGTCAGAATGACACCATTCTAAACTGTTTCCAAAACAATCCAAACCACTCATTTGAACTGCTTTCAAAAGCAGAATATAGCAAAAACCTGGGAAACTACATGCCATAGTATATCTACTTACTAAAATATCCATTCTTATTTCATCTGTGTATCTAATTCATAATAATAATAGCTAACATTTATTGTGTATTATGTTCTAGAAACTGTTCTAAATGCTTTATGAGGATTTTCTCAGTTTCTTCTCAGCAGCAGCCTTCATAAAGTAGGTTTTCCCCACTTTATTGATGAGGAAACTGGCTCAGAAGGTGAAGTGATTTCCCAGTCATGTAGCTAGTAATAGAGCTGGAATTCAAATCCAGGAACCCTGTCTCCAAAGCCAAAGCTCTGTTAATATAGCAGCGTGCTGGATACATTAATGTTTGTCACATGTCCACGGACTGTGCTCATGTGCATAAAACCTCTGCCCTTCACAATCTCCCGGCATCAGAGGGTCAGAAAGACCAATCTACAGCCATATTCATTTCTCGTTATGGGCATTGCATCTGCATCTCAGTGCTTTTGTTCTGGAAGTTGTGGGCATGTGGAACTCTGTGCCACATTTCATATAGTCAAGAAAGACACAAAGAAGCAGCATATGAAGTGGAATGTCTTTCTGAGAGAGGAGATGGCAGTGCAGACAGCTTCAGGCTAGATGTCACAATGTGTGAGAATGTCACCAGGTGAATATTCAGGATATGAGTCAGAATGTAAGAAAAGACCTCTAGGGAACCTACAGTCAAATAGTGTCCATTTCCAATAGAGGTATTTGCTCAGTAGTTGCTTATTTATGTCTCCAGCTTGCTCTAGAAAACTTTTAAAACAGATTATTGACTGGTTCGTAAGAGTTACTCTTAGCTGAATAAAATGATCATAAATGTTAGCAAATACCTTAATTGCTACAAATTCATTTGAGGTATTTCCTCTCCTAATGGGTTCAGAGCCAACAGTGAACTGAATTGGCAACATGAATAGTGTAGTATTTTTGACATTGTGTTTGACTTCGATTACTGCAATGAATTCTTTCAATCTACTTTGGAGAAAAACTTCTGTATGGTTTTCCCCTTTACTAGAGTTGACTTTTCCCCTTTCCTAGAGTTGACAATTGAGATCATTTCTGGTCTGCACATGGCAATGGTGCTGAGTAAATCTGCTCTGCAGGTGCAGTGTTTGCTTTAGTAATGAACTTGTGGCAGTGATGCCAGTTCTGCCCACCTGGGGCTGCTACGGTGAGATCAGATTCATACAGGAGAACATGTACAGCTTATCCTTCAAGAAAACTTAACACTTGTCAGGTACACCGTCTTTGTCAGGTATCAGATCATTTATCTATAGGATTAGCCTCTGCCTGCAGCAGCATTTACCTTGGGCCTTGGTGGTTTCTTTAGGTCCCTTTGGAATTGTATTATTTTCATGATTGAAGTCCCTCACTGAAAGATCATAAAATTTTGTAATCGAGGCCGGGCGTGGTGGCTCATGCCTGTAATCCTAGCACTCTGGGAGGCCAAGGTGGGCAGATTGTTTGAGCTCAGGAGTTTGATACCAGCCTGAGCAAGAGTGAGACACTGTCTCTACTAAAAATAGAAAGAAATTAGCTGGACAGCTAAATATATATATAGAAAAATTAGCCGGGCATGGTGGCGCATGCCTGTAGTCCCAGCTACTTGGGAGTCTGAGGCAGAAGGATTGCTTGAGCCCAGGAGTTTGAGGTTGCTGTGAGCTATGGCACTCTAGCCCAGGCAACAGAGTGAGACTCTGTTTCAAAAAAAAATTTGTAATCGAGATAACAATGTGCTCATGCAAGTTTCAACTTTTTTTCTTAAATGATATTATATTAGTATAATGAGTAATAACATCCAGGTTAGGAGAGGAAAAATAAATTGCACACTCCAGTGTGTGCTGGAGCCAGCAAGTAAGAATGATTGTTATAATCTCATCATAACTCCATATTCAGTGACATCATGTTAGTAGCTTGAAACCAGTCACGATGGGAGTATTTTCACTAAGAAATTAGCAAATGCAAACCAGGCACGGTGGTGTGCACCAGTAGTCTCAGCTACTTGGGAGCCTGAGTTGGGAGGATTGCTTGAGCCCAGGAGTCCAGCCTGAGCAATGTAGTGAGACCCATCTCTAAAAAAAAGAAAGAAGAAGAAAAATTGGCAAACACTACAAATCAGATATCTCCCCTTACCCCTGGCTCTAGAAGACTGGTCATTAAACATTTACCAGCACACCACTGGCACTGAATTTCCACTAATTGATTAACATCAAAATGAAGGTAGTTAAATAGGCATAATTCTCCATAAACATCTCTTTTCAAAGTAGAAATAGTCACTTTGTTACTTTGTTTTCTTGGAAGCTATTATGAAACTTCAACATTTTTCTTTCAAGTGGAGAAAACCTGCTAAAATATCTCATTCTTTTTGCAATATTGTCTTTATTTACTTGGAATAAGAAATATAACATAGTTAAAATATTTATCGCAATTAGTGGGATACTCTTCCAAATATTTCAAATTCCAAAAGATTTATGTGTCAATCTTAAAATTGTAAATTACTGAAAAGGCAATACCTGTCTTCCTTGAATCTATATCCCTACTCCCGCCCACCCACATCAATTTTGAGCCCTTTTTTTCTATTTAGTATGAATTCATACTATGATTCATAGTACCAGTTCCCTGGGAATTGGTATGTCCTGTTAAATCCGTATGTTCCACGTTACTGGTTGGAAAACGTTGGGATGTAGCATAATTTAAACCAATGGTTATTGTTAGGGATAAGTCTGAAATTTCTGCATTCTTATACCTTCTTTCCTCCTCTTCCTTCCTTTCCATCTTTCTTTCTTTCTTTCCTTTCTTCCCTACTCCCCTAGTCCTCTTTGTTCTCTTAAAGGACAAGAAGTGGGAGCAATTTAGAGGTTAGGAGTTAAAATGCCTCAGGGCTCAGGCAGACACTTAAGTGTGAAGGTGTAAGATCTTGAGAAATGGTCGGGGCTCTGTGAGACTAGGGAATGGAAAAATGCTTGCCCAAGAGCAGTGAGAGTCAGTGTTTTAGAAAACACTTCAGGCCAAACACAACCCGTCTGGGCTGCTAGCGGTCTCCTCCTTCAGGTGAAGAAATTAGGTGCCAGAGACTCTTCTACAATTGTAGAGTCAGTTATCAGAAATTTGAAAATAGCAACTAGTCTGGCCTCCTTGTGTTTGACACTGATCTGACCTTACTCTTGCTCTTGTGCAACCCAGTGGTGGTTCCTTGAGTGCTTACTGAATGCCTGCTGTATCCAAACCACTGTTCACATTTCTGAGATGTGAAAAGAGAATGGGACCCACCGTTGCCCTGGAGGATCCCAAGGTTTAGTGGAGGAAATAGACACCTGAACAGATAATGACAATACATTTGATAAGAAATGTGAGAGAGGTATGAAGAGACTGTTAGGGAGGTATCCTTACCTAACATTGCCTGGGGGGTTGGGAAATTTTTCTGGAGAAAGTCACACTTAAGGAGCTGTTAAAGGATGAATAGGTGTTTGAACGTCCTTCTTAGTCTTCTAGCTCATCATTCTATCACTAGTTCATCTCCATCATTTTTAAATACCTTAGTCATATTAGAAATACACATTCATGAAGCCTGGAAAAGTCATTTTCCTGAGTTATAGTTCGTTAACTGTTTACTTAGGAGAAAGTCTTATAAAATTGCCACCTTAATCCTACTGACATATCTGTTTCTGCATTGTGAAGGCCACCCCAGAATTTGATTCATGACACATTATAAAACATATTCCTTTTTCTCATTTATATTTTATGCCTATATGTGCCACTTAAAGGGGAGAAGCAATTGGTAATGCATTTCTCTTACAAATGCCTTAAACTTCACTTTTTTCCATGAGTCATAGTGTAGTAAATGTGTTTTGATGATTATATGATACCCTTTTATGTACTAAAATTTGTAACTGTCTTAAAAGAAACTTGCCCTATCACTTATCACTGGAACTTTTAACTGGGGTGGGGAGTGGTCAGAGGAAGCAAACGGTACCTTTAGAAAGAAAGACTATCACTATTAGTCTAGTCCGTTAGCCACAGCGTTAAGGGCAGTTTTTTTTTGGAATATCAATACCAGCTGCTCTCTGGAAAAAGAATGTCTCCATGTAAATTTTTAATGTATCCAATCATATCTATCTTCTCCAGCACACACACACACAAATATACTGAATTTAATTTTTATATATGTCTAAATACCAAACTTTGGAAATTTACTGCATCTACATTTTTTAAGTTATAATATTTTCATTCTATCCCTTATTCTGAATATTCATGACAGAAAAGGACTTATTTGGTCTAGCTTTGTGCATAATCCCGGGTAATTTAGAAGATTCTTAATTAAATGAGGGTGTAATTTTTTTTTTTTTTTTTTTTTTTTTTTTTGAGACTAGGGTCTCACTCTGTCACCTGTGCTAGAGTGCCATGGCGTCAACCTAGCTCACAGCAACCTCAAACTCCTGGGCTCAAGCAATCCTCCTGCCTCAGCCTTCCAAATATCTGGAATTACAGGCACATGCCACTATACCCAGCTAATTTTTCTATTTTTAGTAGAGACAGGGTCTCACTCTTGCTCAGGCTGGTTTCAAACTCCTGACCTCAAGCAGTCCTCCCACCTCAGCCTCCCAGAGTGCTAGGATTACAGGTGTGAGCCACAGTGCCCAGCCAGGGTCTAATTTTCTTGATTATCACATAACTACTTTTCTATAAGAATGTAGATCCCAAAACAGACCAGAACTTACTTTTTAAGATAATCTAAATATAGTTACTTCTGGGAAATAATTTACTATAAAACTGAGACAGTGTAAGCAAAACAGAAACTTCGTAAAAGTATCTAGAATCAGGGGTGGGGAACCTGCAGCCTTGAGGCCACATGTAGCTTTCTAGGTCCTTAAGTGCAGCCTTTTCACTGAATCGAAATTTTACAGGACAAATCCTTCTATTGAAAGCAGCGCAACAGAGAAAGATGAAGCTTTTCCTGCCTCTTTTGGTGCTTAAAAAAATCTTGAAATCAAAAGGCTGCTCTAGATAGTTCAACGCAGAGACTGACTTTTCTAGAAATAGAGAAATTTCAACCTCAGTTATTTGGCTAATTATTTAAACTCTTCATGTTTGATGTGCAAACATAAGCAAGATGAAGTTCATAAATAATAAAATTGACAATACTTCTAATATTATACTGCCACCTTTTATGTTGGTTATTTTAGATATACAAACAAATATGTGCTTTAATGAATTAAATTACCTTGTAAATTTTTCTTTTAGTAAATTTAAAAGGTATAAATGATATTTAATGGGTAAATAAGATCCTGATTTTTTTTTAATGATTTTTTTATAAACTAAGCCTGGGGTGGGGTTAGGTCATTATTTTGAAATCTCTCAACAAATCTTAAGTTGTTAAAGCAAACAAGTCAATCAATCAATCCAAACAAATATGGCATGCTTACCTGACCACTCTTCTCTGGTCTCCTTGAACCCAGTGTGTTTAAGAATAAATATCTTATGAAAATTGTCAAGCAGCACATCTGCAACCAAACAACCCCCTTGCAAAGGTCCCTACTCTTTCGACTAAAATTTTCCACTCTCCTATTTATGTCTTTACTAGATCGGCCCAGATTAAAAGTTGTACTTCACAGAAATTACATAACATTTCTCTAAGCTAAAGACACTCTTTATTCTTATCAATCAGTGCATAAATACTGACTGCCTAAAAATAGGGACAATATGAAGGAAGAAGAATCAGCAAAGGAAGCAAAAGAATAATTTTTATTTATTATATCAAGAGAACTGTTTTTGCTGGTCTTTCTGCATCAGTTAGTTTATAACTGAGTTGAGTCTTAGAAAAAGAAATTCTGAAAAATGTCTTTGTCAGAGATTTTTAATAGCAACCCTCATGTTTAAAGAAAAATATCTATGTATAGCTCAAATTAGAGGTGGTATTTTATGAAGTGTATCTTATGACACTGAAAGTCTTTTTCCCAAAAAGTTAAGGCTCTCATCATAGAATTACTACTAAAATTTTTAAATTAATTATTATTAAAAAAATGAGCAGGTTGATATTGTCTGGATGAAGCAACTGCTGATGTTTTTTACTATCCTGTGGTTGAAATCTGTGCTTATCTTAGAGGTACAAACTATCTGAGCAATAAATTTTTCTAGTCTAAGCCTTAAACATCTTCATTAATCCTAGTCTGTCATTCCAGACATCTTCTGTAGATGCCAAGAATGCTTATTCAAGTTGCAGTGGCTCCTAGATATATTTCTAAAATTACAGTTTGCCGTTTATAATTGATGTTAAATGAAATTTGGCACCCTGCCTTGAACAACCTGTTCCAGCTAAATTAAGAGGAAATGAATGTAGCCTACCAACCAGATGATTACTTCCTGAATTGCCTATTCAGAATGCTTTTGAAAGACCCAAAAATGCAGGAAAGCAGAGCTAAAGGATTTTTAAGGTTAGATTTTCTCCACCACCTTCTAGTTTCTTGGTATGTAATAGATGCTGATGTACTCTTGTTCGGCTAGTTTTCCTTGTCCTGAAAGGAACAAAATGCATAGGTTGTAGGTCTTGTTCTACCTCCCACTGTTGCTCTGTTTGCAGTTGACTTTGGCTGGTGTTTGCTGATACCTTCAGGAACTAATGTTGACTTCAGGGTAACAAGCAAGCCCTTCTTTTGGCATAGAGGTTTTGTTCCTCTGCCGGTTCAAATGAGGCTCCCCTTTTGTTGTGTGGAACCACAAGCTGCCTCTGCTGCTTCTCTTGGTTAATCACAGACAAGACCCAACTGTTTGATATGTATCAGCTGAGAGTTCAACAAAAGCCCAGACCTAAATCTCAAATACCAAGAGGAAGAAGGATGTCTCCTTATCACCCAGTGTCTTATCAAGTACCTACTCAGTCTTGGAATGAATTCTGACTCTGCCTACCAAATACTTAATTGACTGGTACCACTTGGGGCCTTACCCCACAATTTACATCACACAGTATTAGGAAGCCTTTAATTGTTGGTGAACATAAAGGTGAATCCACAATTTTTAAAACCACTGGGGTGAGGTGATCACTAGTTCAGTATGCTGGTTAGACCTCTAAGACTAGTCCCACAGCCACCAGGCCTTGTATAAGATGCGCACTAGAAACTGTGTGTTAGTAAACCATACCCATTATCAAGTAGAAATAGCTCCCATTAAAAAAAAATTATGCTTCTTAGAATTACTTGTTTTGTTGGGGAAAGTGCCTTGAAAAGATGCACCACAACCCTGTTGTTTGCCATTCTCGTGTCCTGGAAACTTCAGTGTAGCCTTTTACTATAAACATCCCCCCTCAGCTCGTTGTTTCCAAAGGCCAGTTGAGCATATGCTATACACTGAGCTTGTAGCAAATTTCCTTTCAGTGCTGGTAAACTAGGCCTATTTGACAGCACGTCTCAATGTAGCCACACACAGACAACCTTATGTGGAGGGGCCAGTAAAAATCCTATTAGAAGCAGTTAATTCTGATTTTCAGTGAGAGGCACTCGTCAGAATTTCCCAGAATGCAGTACTAGGGTACCCCAATATTAGGAATTTTACAAAAATTACAGATCATGATATTTGTAAACTGCCTACCATAATGTCTAGTACAAACACTAAATTGCAGCAGTTTTTATCATTTAACATTGCCCATTCTTTGGTTACCATATGAATTTATGGGTTGGTCATACTGTCATTAATCTTAACAAAGACATACCATTCTTCCTTTTAGTTTTAGCAAAGTCCGGGGGCGTTTTGTTTTCTTTTCTCTTTTTCATTGTGACACTCAGGAATGTGCGAGATAAGTGGTCCAGGAGAGAGTCAAGAGCCACAGATTTGCTTTCAGATAAAACACCTGAATCCTCCTAAATATGTGAAGCTCTGTTATCATTTCAGAGACTTACAGAGGTTCAGATTCTATTTCTTTGCCTCCCCACCCCAATACACATCATATTGCTAAAAAGAAATTCTCCCTAATAGCAAGCACTGGCTACAGGTCAGGCTGGTGTCCTCCCATCTGAGCCCACTGTAGGTGAAGAAGCCAAAACAGTCCTGCCTTCATGTGTAAAGGGGCTCATCTCCTTCACTTCCCTCTCTCCTGCCCCTTCCTTGTCTTCAACCCCCAGTCCAAGGAACTGGTTTTTAAATTTCAGTACACAACAGTATACAGTTTTAGTATACTTAAATGTACTCATGTGTTTACTCAGATGTGGGCTAGATTACACCAGGGGAAATAAACCCATCATTTAATCATATTCAAACCATTAAACATTGTCAATATAGTGTATTGGTAACTTTGATAATCAATTTTTATTGAGTACTATGTGTGCTTATTGTCTTTTAATTTTCAATAAGATAATTGTTTCAGTATATTTAATTTCTAGTTTTGAGGTATTTTTCTATCAAACCTCCTTTGGGTTACATATAAGAAACAGTAATCAATACATATTTCTCAGTATTCAGGAGATACTTATAAAAAGATCAATTCTGTCTAAGTATAGTCATGTTAATTTTCTGATTCCTACAAGCTTAAGTATTAGCTGTTGAAAAAATACTTTAAGATGGATATATATATCATTTTCTGTAAAAATTAATTATTTTCAGAGTGGTACAATAACAAATTACTTTCTGTGTAATGATTTCTATTCATGGGTGCAGTGGTATAAAACAATCTACCCTTATTCATATTTCTGGGTAGTTGAGTAAGGTGGGAACTATTTTTGATATGCAGGAGCAAATACTGAAGCAGTGGGGTTCCATGTACTTTCTGTCAACAAAGGTATCAACTGCCAGAAACCACTGATAAGTCCCATTTCAAGCAAGTAGAGTCTGGATAATACCAAATGACAAGACAACAGTTAGTGCATGTGAACTGGCAGTGCTGCCAAATTGAATTACCATTCTGACCCAAAATAAACACCCTGAAGTTAAACAAAGCTAAGTCATCCATCTGCAAGGTATGTGGTGGGTTTAACCAGTAAGAAAGACAGACCTTTTGATTTGTCAAAGCAATTGTAAACGACTGCCGTTTCTCCAGGCCAGAGGTTGAAAAGGTCAAAGGGAAGCTTTAAAACATGATAACAGTGTCTTGTTGTTGGGGACGTATGGTATTTGCTAAGCAAATGGTCTGGAGCCACCTGGGTACAGAATAAAGATCAGCCCTCTCTTCCTGAACTCACCACTAATTTGCTGTCATCAAGGAAAAGTAACTTAAATTCTTTGGATTTCATTTTCTTCCTGTGTAAAATAAGGAGAATGAAAAAATAGGCTTTTTCAGTCTCTACCAAGCTGCTTACGTTCCATGATTCTTAAAGGGCTCACAGGGTAGACACTCTTTGTTCAAATGATCATTTCTTGAGAAAAAGTGATAGTAAAAATGGTTTTATTTACAATTTATAAACACACATTCATTATCTTTTTTTAATGGACAAAGTCTCGAACTTTTTCAGGTGTAATAAAATAAGAACGATATTCTTGAATTAGAAGAGTAAAATGAGAACCCAAGTTACAGAATGGATTTTGTTAAAATCAAAAATTTCATTATGTCAATTCAGCAACCATTAAATTGTTAATATTCTTGGTTTTAAGGTGTTTTAGTGTTATCTCCTCCACTATTAAATTGAATAGTGAAACTGCCATTTTTGTAGGTTAAAAATAATCAAGTATTGTAAGTTTCCCAGAGTTCAACCTATAAATGTGATCTCCATGAAAGTAGGATACAATATTGTATACTCCCCCCATTCCCTTTAGCTAATGCTGGGCACATTTGTTTCTTTGCCAAGTATACATTGAAAGCAGATTTTGGGGCAGAAAGCCTTTTTGAAATCACTTACTACCATTATATTATTTAAAGATGAAAAAAATAAGACCCAAAAAGGTCTCGAAGTTATAGTTATTTTTGATGTTCAGAATGAAACTAAGACATTGTAAACAAAAAGTCTGGAATATGCTTTGGATAGTCTACCTACCAGTAAAAGAAACTGGTCTGATACATTTTATAAGAACATTTCTTAGCAACTAAAGTTGGCAAAAGGGGATAGGGGTAGTTCTCAAGTTCTAAAATACTGAAGGCAGTCTTCTTTTGCCATTCTTGTTGACTGATGTGTTAACATTTTTGGGGAAAAAAAATATTTTAAAATGGTTAATGCTAACAAGAAAAACTTAATCCAAAGGAAGGTAGTAATAGCAGAACATAAATGTGATCTGAATTTGCAATGTAAACCCCAAATGCATTACATTGCTATATTTGATAAACTTCATTTCTCTATAAGGAAGCAACTTCCAATTATAGATTCAGTTACTGTTTATAGAAAGGTATCATGCCTTAACAAAATTAGAAATAGACTAAGTGCAGAGATACTTATAGGTCAGGCTTTTGACTTAGGTCTTACACACTGGGAACTGTTTTCTGTAACATCTCTCTGCCATTTTAATTATAGAATCATCACATTTTAGAGCATCTGGTTTAATATTTGTCAATAACAGTTTATACGAAACCTACAAAACCCTAAAATAATGTAGTCCAATACACTGTCTTTAGAAATGAAGAAACTGAGGCCCAGAGCAACTTTAAGTTATTTAGAGTTAAGACATGGAGCAAATTGGGACTTGGACATCCAGTATATTGCTATGACTGATGTACCATTTATTCTCCTGTTAGTTGGAAACTAACTCATATCTATCCTCTCACAGCTACCCTCTCGTATCTACACTTCAAAAATGGGGTGAGGATTAAGTAAATAATAAGCTGACTTTGGTACTTGGAGTGAAGTAGACAGAAGACTTTTATGACATGGTTACACGTTGTATGGATGTATTTACAAGTTGCATCTAGATTTGGTAACCATTGGGCAGTTGATTTATTGACCGTAGGACAAGTCTGTCACACTTTTACAAGTTTGCCAGTTTCCAAACACCTGGAAGAAATATCAAGTAAAGCTCCAAAACAAAGGCCAGTTGGATACATGGCCTAAGATTATGGGGTTTCTTTGTTTTTCCTGACAGAAACATGAGTTCAGCTGGCCCTGATGGGAGGAAAGTGATAAGAAGATGTGATGGTCTCATTGACTCACTGGTCCATTATGTCAGAGGAACCATTGCAGATTACCAGCCAGATGACAAGGTAATCCAACAGTTAAATATCTCACACATTGAGTTACCTATTTTGTCTTCCTAAAATGCTTCAAAATATTCTTAAAGTAGCCGCTTGGGTTTAGATTTATTCACTGACTCATTTGCTGAGCATAAGATTTCCCATACATGCTTAAAAATATTAAAATATTAAAATTAAAATATTAAAATCTACCTTAGCCCTATTTTTCTAGACCCAAATTTCAAATTACCTGTTGTTTATTGATTCTGTGGATGTTTGAAAGGAGCTCAGATGCTACATGGTTAGCGGTGAACTTAAACTGATCTCTTCCTTCTTCCCCAAACTTGCTCCTTCTCTGTATAATCCTCTGTATAAACCATACACATGTTGCCTCTGGAAAGACTTTCAGCTCATCCACTCCACTCTAGTGCTATTGCTGTGGTCCCATTCTATGCATCTTCCACACTGATTATTGCAATAGCTTCCTAATTGGTTCCTGCAAACAGTATCTCTTCCTCTTCTCCAACTCGACATGGCTACCCCAAGTTACATATCTAAAATATAGACTCGTTCTGGACACACTCTCTATAAAGTAAACTAGAAAGGCTCTCCATTGTTTTAAGAAATTCAGCTTCTGCTTCTTAACATTGTATTCATGACCATTCATGATCTAACCTTAGCCTTTCTATCCATACTCATTCCACTTCTCCAAGGCAAGCCACAGTCCAAGCACCTAATTGCATCCAGTAATCCTTGTAAGAGCTAAAAGCTACGCCCTGTGATAACATACCTGCAAAGGATACCTATATGTGTGTGATCAATATGCATGTCCTGTTGTCGCAGGCCACAGAGAACTGTGTGTGCATTCTTCATAACCTCTCCTACCAGCTGGAGGCAGAGCTCCCAGAGAAATACTCTCAAAGTATCTATATTCAAAACCGGAATATCCAGACTGACAACAACAAAAGCATTGGGTGTTTTGGCAGTCGCAGCAGGAAAGTAAAAGAGGTATATTGGGAGGTCTTTGAAAGAATGAGAGAGAGAGTGCGTGTGTGTACGTGTGTTTCTGAGAACTTAGTATATGTTGGACACTATTTTAAGTTCTTTTAATCCTTATGTCAGCCCTTTGAAGTGTGTATTATTAATATCCTCATTTACCAGTGAGGAAACAGAGGTGCAGAAAGGTTAATTAACTTTCCCCAGAATAATTCAGCAAATAAGTGGAGGGGATCAAAGTCAATCCCAGGCAATCTGGCTCCAGATTTGCACTGTTAGTCATTGAACTATAGGGCTGCTGCATGCCCTTGTAGGTTAGGAAAAAATAAGCTTAATGCAACATGACCAATAGTATAGAAATTGTTTTAACATTAAAAGCAGCCCTGATATTTGGCTTTGGGCATTCTGAAAACAAACTTTGGACATACTAAAAGAAAATCTCATAGTAAAGAATACACATTTATTTCCATACTGATGTGAAAACTGAAAGAATGTGACTTCCTTACTCCTCTGAGCATCACAGTGTTTGTGAACTTGGAGAACAACTGATAAATTTAGAACCCTGATGTTATCCTGGACACCCTCCCTAGACTCCGGGAACAGGCCTGCTTTTCTTATCTTCAGGATGGTTGTGACTAATTTAGCTTTTATAATAACTCAACAGCAGCCTGAAAAGCACTCTAGAACGGCCTATACTTAATTCCCTGAATTCTCTCTCACTGTGAAATGTCAAGTTGGTGGTACCGGGGGGTGGGGAGTGTTAGTAGGAAGAAATGATCATCGTGGGCTAAAAGTTAATTGGAAATTATATATGTTTGCTTTTTAAGTTTCTATTTCAAGGGCTTCTTATGCAAATTATTAGTCTTTCTAGACAGTATTTCTGGTCTCTTGGTTTGGGTGTGGAATTATAGATACCACTTGCAGTGCATTAATTCTGGGTTCTGTTTGCATGTGGGGTCAGCAATACCAGGACGTGCCGATGCCAGAGGAAAAGAGCAACCCCAAGGGCGTGGAGTGGCTGTGGCACTCCATCGTGATAAGGATGTACTTGTCCTTGATCGCCAAGAGTGTCCGAAACTATACACAGGAAGCATCTCTAGGAGCTCTGCAGAATCTCACAGCAGGAAGTGGCCCAGTAAGTATCGTGCCCATCTTTCCACTTTTTAAAATAGTGACACTGTAGACAAACTACATTGGGTTCAGAGACGAAACAATGAGGTAAGGGCAAACGTTTTTTGACTTTAGTCAAGGCAGTTCTCAAGAATTATCAGAGAATGATTCAGTTTTCCAGGACTTTTGGCCTCAGTTTCTGCAAAGCCAAGTCATACTGCGGGGGAAAGACTTACGGATGGATATTGGTGTCAGTCAGTACTCTTGTCAGTAACAGGTTTCAGAATCCTGCCTTACACTGGTTTAAGCAAAAAGGAAGGTCTTGGCTCTTGGAACTGAAGAGTCCAGGGTGGGTCATCTTTGTGTCATGATCGTATGTAGGTGCTATAGTGACTATCATCATGATGGCTTCCATCTCTGGGCTTTGTTTTCCTCTGCTGGAAATAATAATAATTGGAGATTGGCCATATAGCAGGCAATTTTGGGGGAGTTTATTCTGATGATTTTATGATCACTGTTCTCAAAGGCTCTGCCCAGATGGTAACACAGAGAACCATGAATTGTTTCAGGCTTACATTTTTACCAGCCCGATGTCCCCACAAGAAAAAAACTACCGTTTTCCCAACAGTGCTGTGAAGAACTCAGAGAATGTGCCTCACTGGCCTGATTTGGGTCTCTTGCCCATTTTGAACCAGTGCCTCTGGCTGTGAGGCTGTGATGCTCTAACTGGCCAGGTCTGGGTGACATGCCCACATGGTGAACTTCAGGGACATGGGTTTGATTGGGCAAGGGTCACGCCACTTGTACCATATGCACTAAAATGGTGAAGGAGCAGTTCCCTGATGGAAAATCAGAGTGTTATTACCAGAGGAAGGAGGAATAAATGCTGGACAGGCAAAAACAGCAGATGTCTACTGCAATATGGAACAGGAAAGGACATCTGTGCCTTTGTGTCCTAGAAATTCAACTACAAAACAGTGAGCTGATTCTCTTTCTAGATGCACTGAATTATACCAGCAAAGTCAAAATATATAAAACACTAAAAGTTTATTCCATTCCCCATGTATTTCATATCATGCTACATATTTAGGTGTTCTATAAATTCTTAATTATAGAACTTATAGAATTCTTAGTTATATTAAATTCTTATTTAAACTAAGCTTGTATTCTTTGCCTTGATCATAAAATCATTAGAATAAACTCCCCCAAAATTGCCCGTTATATGGCCAATCTCCAATTATGTAGCCCCATAGAGGAAAGCACTCTTGTAGGTAACAAAAATATTACTTATTCTTTACTTGAGAATCCATATTTATTCTTTAATGTAAGTGTGTTTACACAGAAGCTTGCTCTCTGTTTTAAATAAAATTGTAAAATACTAAAACCAGTATTTCTCTTATCGTAGCACTGTGTTTAAGAATATAACCAAACTTTCATCTCTTTGAATTTCTGCAAAATGTCCGTGTGCACAAAGAGAAACAAAGTGGGAACTACCAGGGAGCCCTTAATGACACAAGGACATTAATCATCTTATGTCCCCTTTTCCTATGCTTGGTTTCCCCAAACAATTTCTTTTACTTTGCTGAACTACAGAAGCCCTCAGATGACTTAATACTCAACTGACTTAAAAGAAAATATTAAATATCAGAAATTAAATTGGGGGTGTGTGTGCATTTAAACTTGCTGTGCTCTGAGTATGGTTCAATAAAAGGTAACCCTTTAAGCTTAGATTTTGGCTTCTTCCATTGCAAGAGCCTCGCATGGAATCCAAATAGGCCAGGGGTGCTTTCATGTTCCTGAGGATACAGGGATGTATGTGCTACTTAAGCTCTGATTATGTAGTTTATTACATAGATCCTAAGTTCCTTCATTCATTTACTGAACAAACATTCTTCTGAGCACCTGTTACATAACAGACACTAGCGGTGTGATGCCTGTTACACAGTGGTAAATAAGACAAGTTCTTGTGTTAGTGTAATAATCTAACTAGGATAAAAAAAAAAAAAGAAAGAAATATAAAAATACTAGAAAAAATTTAAGGTGCTAGGTCCAAAAAGGGCCCAATCAAGGAAGGTATCTTTATAACTGTCCTAATTATGTCAAGGCATTTAGAATCCTTCATAACCTTAGATTAGTCCAGTCCCCTGAAGAGTCAGGCACAGTGGCTCACACCTATAATCTCAGCACTTTGGGAGGCCAAGGCGGAAGGATTGCTTGAGCCCAGGAGCTCGAGACCAGCCTGGGCAACATAGGCCCCATCTTTTCAAAAACATGAAAATGAAAAATTAGCCAGGCATGATGATGCGTGGCTATAGTCCTAGCTACCTGGGAAACCGAGCCAGGAGAATCACTTGAGCCTGGGAGTTGGAGGTTGCAGTGAGCTGTTGCACCACTCCACTCCAGTCTGGGTGGCAAAGCAAGACCTGGTCTCAAAAGAAAAATAAAGGGAAGCCTACACTAAACTGGTATTGATCCATACTCAAGTTTGCTAGAATTGAACTTGACTGGAGATTTATAGGAGAAAATCATTAGCAGTATGGGATAATGATTTGAGGACCCTTTATTCTTTTAAGTTATAAAATGCTTTTTATTAAAATTTTGACTTATATATATATGTCGTTTCTAATTATTATTAATACTTCATTACTTTCCTAATTTTTCATGCTTAGATGATGTAATAAAGATCCTTAGTTTATAATTTCTAAAAGGAATCACTGAATAGAAAAACATGAAAAGTAGGTCATTAAACATAGTGCCAGAAAATATCCAGTCCATTGACCATGTGATTATAACTGAGATAGGGCTAAGCGATTAATGACCACATGCCTTAAATGGTTAAGAACCTAAACTGAAATAAATAGCTTCCTAAAAGACAGATTACATAATTTAAGTATAAAATTATTTACTAAATAGTAATTATTGTACATTATTAGTTCAGCTATGTCATTTTAATAACAAGGAAAAAGGATGGATTGATAAAATTTGCCCATGTAGCAAGCTCTTCAAGTACAGTATAAATTAAAAGATTAAACATTGCATAGTGACAGTTAAAAGTCATTGAAATAAACAGTTTTCAAGTTTCTAAGGCACTTTAAAAGTGGTTAATTTGATATCCATTGGAAAAAAATGAAATGTATCTCCTGCCTTACTCCTTACCCCAAAATCAGTTCCATCAGGAATGAGATCTAAATATGAAAGGTAAAACAATAAAGATTCTAAACAATAACATGGAAGAATAGCTTCATGACCTGGACTAGGGAAAGATTTCTTAAAATGGACACAAAAGGTACTAGCCATAAAGTAAATATTTGTTAAATTGGATGCATAAAATTAACAACTTAGGTTATCAAAAGATACTGCTGAGACAGTAAAAGGGCAAACCAGACAGTAAAAGGGTAACAAAGTTGGGTATCCAGAAAATATAGAAGAGACATCAAGTTAACAATAAAAAAACAGATAACCCAATAGAAAAATGGACGAGAGACTTAAACAGACATTTCACAAAAAATATTGAAATGACCGGTAAACATTTGAAAACATTTGCTCAACCTCATTAGTAATCAGGGCAATATAAATTAGAAATGTTATTTGCAAACAGTTGACCAACTAATTAACAGTCATTCTCACATACTCCCAAAGCCGGAATACAGAATCTATTTAGTAAACTTGATAGTTTATTTTCCTTATTGAGCAAATTCTAAAGAACATCCCACATCAAACTTTCCTGTTTCCTTCCATGAATCAGAATTAATAAAACTTTGCTATGCTTTCCCCGAGCAGAACAAACATGTCACTCATCTAGAGTTCCAGGTTTTCGATGATCATTTTTGCAAACTAACATTAAAGCTCTTTATAATATCCAAGCATACATCATTAAATGGTATAGTATGATATATAAAGTAAGATTTTAATTCTCAAAGCATCTCATGTTTTAAAAGAAAAGAATTTTAAGAAATATCATGTGACTTTAATTTATCTTGATTCCTCATCTTGTCATCAAGCACCTTCTGTGATGCTAAATCTTTAGGGAAACTTGATAGAATATTATTCATACAGTTCAGTTCAATAAATATTTATATAGGATGCATCATGTGCAAGGCTCCATACAGGGCACTGAGGGTAGTAAAAAGATGGATAAGGGCCGGGTGCAGTGGCTCATGCCTATGATCCTAGCACTCTAGGAGGCCAAGACGGGAGGATCACTTGAGCTCAGGCGTTTGAGACCATCCTGAGCAAGAGCGAGACCCTGTCTCTACAAAAAATAGAAAAATTAGCCAGCGTGGTAGTGCATACCTGTAGTCCCAGCTACTCAGGAGGCTGAGGCAGGAGAATTGCTTGAGCCCAGGAGTTTGAAGTTGCTGTGAGCTATGGTGACACCACTATATTCTACCCAGGTCAACAGAACAAGACCCTGTCTCAAAAAAAGAAAAAATTTTTTTTTTCTCTTTTCAAGGAGCTTATAGTCTAGTAGGAAAGACAGACAGTTTAGGATAGTTGTAACCTAGAGTATTAGGGAGACATGGTAAGGAAAAGAAGGAAAAAAGGTGCCAGGCTGTGCAAGACTGTGTACGCCATACTAAGATGTCTGAACATCATTCTGAAGGCAATGGGGAGTCATTAAAGGGTTTAAACCTGAGATGGAACATAATTAGATTAAATTTTAAAAGGATGATTTTTGGTGTAAGGCTTTAAAACCCCCACTGATGTTTAAGAAACAGCAAGTTGACTAGCAACATTTGAGTCCCTAGTAGAAACTGGAGACCATATATTTGCTCTGGCAATATTTGGTAGCCAAGTATAAAATCAGAAAAGAGAAAAAGCTAAATGAACCCCTTATTGCAGTTTTGATGGATGGGTAGAAAATAAGCTTGAATGACAAGACTGTTGAGGATATTAGAAAGATAATATTTGATGTGATGGTTTGGGCACGCTAGTATAAATAAAAAAGTTAAGACAGGAGAGAACTGATAACTTAAAGTGTGGGGAGTAAAGGTTGGGGTAAAGGGACTGAAGTTCTTGATGAGGCTGAAGAGAAATATGGTAGGAGTAAAGGAGGGAGAGCAAGAACAAGATGCGTTCAGAGCTTGACACTGCTGAGTTTATGTTGTCATAGGAAACACTTCTCTGGGTGAACACAGGTTGTGTGCGACCACAGAAACAAGTGGCTAATGTATGGAAGAGATGAAAGTCAATGACTTTGGGAAGTCTAGGAACCGTGAAGTAATCAGTTTGGTGATCTATGTGGATAGGAGGTAGAGAAGGCTGTGAACCAAGCTCCAAGGCCTCCAGTGAATGTTGAGGAAGGAACAAATAGACCTTAAGGTCGCAAAGAAAATGCCATGGGGGTGATAGAGCTGGACGGCTGTAACTCAGGAGAGCAGGGCTTTGCATGTGAGGGAAGACATAATTGTCTAGAAGGGCCATTGGGAAGAGAGAGTAATGCCAAACTATTCCTCGACCCAAGATACAGGAGTTACAGAGAATAAATAGCCTCCTGTCTGGATGGGTACAGGGAAAGGATTCTTCTCAGAGGAGAAAACATAGCCCAACAGAATGTTCTGCAAGTTAATGAAGGATAAATTGTAATTTATTTATAGTAGAACAAACATTTTAAAAGAGTAAACTTCTTTGAGTCATGGACACTTTGAGAGTCTAATAAAAGTTATGGACTGTCTCCCTGGGAATGTTGACTTTAAACACAAAAATAGTTTTAGGGACCTCCCGTCCTCTCCCTGAAGCCTATCCTAGACCCCATATTAAGAACCCCCATTCTAGAAGGTAGAGTGGAGAAGTATGAGAAGGAGGGGAATACAGTGGAAAGTAAGAGGGCCAGAGGGTAAGCAGCATTTAGGTGAGATAAACAGAGAAGATAAATACTCCAAAGAATGGCTAAGAATTATAGGAATTTTTTGCGTTGTGGCCTTGAATTAGCTTTAAATAGAAATTTAATATAAAGTCACAGGCACAAGCTCTAAGGCCTCGGTGCTGGAGGATTATTGTTGCTAGGAAAGGCCTGGTTAGTGTTCAGACCCCAAATAAGATTTGCCTCTAGTGGACTTAGACCTAGACCAGCAACTTGCACGCCTAGCCTCTGATTCAGAGCATAGAATTACTAGCAATACTTTTTTTCTTAAAGAGCCCAGTGTCTCTTTCAGAATAAACTGGATTTTGTTTAGAAATAAATAAAGTTTATTGAAATATGTAAAAGGCCAAAACTTGAACAAGAAATAGAAATTGAAATGATAATCAAAGACATTGCCCTTTAAAATTTTTTTCTCAGCTCAGTTAGCTTTCTGGGTGAACACAGATTCCGTGTCACCAGGGAAATGAGTGGCTGATGTACAGCTATGTAGGTTGACCATCCCTAATCCAAAAATCTGAAATTCAAAAGGTTCCAAAATCCAAAACTTTTTTAGCACTGACATAATGCCACAAGGAAAATTTCACACCTGACCTCATGTGATGGGTCACAGTCAAAATACAGGTGCACAACACAGTTTAATGCAGCATCCCCAAGGGAAAAAAGACCCTCCCAGCCTCTTCAGCTGCAGTATGTCTTTTCCACTCATACCCAGATTCCCCCACACAAGCACGTGCACAGAGGGTAATAAAATGGCATGGGTGCAGGCCAGACGCACCTACGGCAGGTTCCCCGCCATGCCCCCTACAGGGGGCCAAGACCTACATCTGTTATTTACTGTGGTTTTTTTGCTTATTATCTATTTTGTGGTGTAAAGATATTGTTGAATATGTCAGAAACGTATGCAGTTAGTCTAATGGGTAACAGTAATAGGAAAAAGAGGGAACATTTATGTTTATAGCACAGAAAGTCAAGCTGTTAGAGAAACTGCACAGCAGTGTGAGTCTGAAACGTATTACAGAAGATTACAGTGTTGGAATGATCACCACGTATGACCTGAAGAAAGAGAAGGAATAAACTGTTGTAGTTCTGTGCTAAAATTGATGAACAGAAGTTAATGGAAATTAGAAAAACACTGCATAAAGCTAAACTTGAAGATCTCAATCATGCATTGAAAGAGTGAGTCTTCCAGCATCACCGTGAACACATGCCTCTTAATGGTATGCTGATCATGAAATAAGCAAAGATCTATCATGATGAACTGAAAATTGAAGGGAACTATGAATATTCAACAGGCTGGTTGCAGAAATTTAAGATAACATATGGCAATACATTTTTTAAGATTTGTGGCGATAAAACATCTACTGATCATGAAGCAGTGAAGAAATGCTTTGACACGTTTGCCAAGGTCATCACTGATGAAAATCTAATGCCAGAACAAGTCTATAATGCTGATGAAACATCACTGTTTTGTTGTCATTGCCCCAGAAAGACGCTGACTTCAGTTGATGAGACAGCCCCTACAGGAATTAAGAATGCCAAGGACGGAAAAGCTGTGCTGGCATGTGCTAATGCAACAGGCACGCAATCAGTGTAAACTTGCTGTGGTAGGCAAAAGTTTGCATCCTCATTGTTTTCAAGGGGTGAATTTCTTACCAGTCCGTTAATAGGCTAACAAAAAGGCCTGGACCACCAGGGACATCTTTTCTGATTGTTTTCACAAACATTTTGTACTAGTGGCTCATAAGCAGAAATAAATGAATTTGAAATAAAAAAATACTAAGATCAATGAAACAAAAATGTTTTTTCAAACAGATAAACAAAATTGACACACCTTTAGTCAGACTAAGAAAAGAGAGAAGACCCAAATAAATAAAAGCAGAGATGAAAAAGGACACATTACAACTGATTCTGCAGAAATTTGAAGGATCATTAGCGACTGCTATGAACAAATACATGCCAATAAATTGGAAAACCTACAAAAAATGGATAAATTCCTAGATACATATGGCCTACCAAGATTGAATCAGGAAGAAATCCAAAATCTGACTAAACCAATAACGAGTAACGAGATAGAAGCAATAATAAAATCTCCCACCAAAGAAAAGCCCAGGACCCAATGGCTTTATTGCTGAATTCTACAAAGCATTCAAAGAAGAATTAATACCAATCCTCCTTAAACTATTCTAAAATATCGAGGAGGGAGGAATACTCTCAAATTCATTCTCCAAGGTCTGCATCACCCTGATACCAAAACCAGACAAAGACACAGCAAAAAAAGAAAACGATAGACCAATATCTTTGATGAACATAGATGCAAAAATCCTCAACAAAATACTAGCAAACTGAATTCAGCAACTCATTAAAAAGATTGTTCAGGCTGGGCATGATGGCTCACGCCTGTAATCCTTGCACTCTGGGAGGCCGAGTCGGGTGGATTGTTTGAGCTGAGAAGTTCGAGACCAGCCTGAGCAAGAACAAGACTTCATCTCTACTAAAAAAATAGAAAGAAATTAGCTGGACAACTTGAAATATATATAAAAAATTAGCCGGGCACGGTGGCACACGCCTGTAGTCCTAGGGATGCAAGGATGGTTCAACATACAGAAATCAATCAATGTGATATATCCTATCAACAGAATGAAGGACAGAAACCATTTGATCATTTCAATTGATGCTGAAAAAGCATTCAATAAAATTTAACATCCCTTCATGATAAAAACTCTCAAAAAATGGTATAGAAGGTACTTACCTCAAGATGATAAAAGCCATATATGACAGACCCATGGTGAGTATCATGCTGAATGGGGAAAAACTGAAAGCCTTTCCACTAAGATCTGGAACAAGACAAAGATGCCCACGTTCACCACTGTTATTCAACACAGTACTGGAAGTTCTATCTAGAGCAATCAGGTAAGAGAAAGAAATAAAAGGCATCCAAATAGGAAGAAGTCACATCCTTGTTTGCAGATGATATAATCTTACATCTGGAGAAACCTAAAGACTCCGCAATAAAACTATTAGGACAATAAACAAATTCAGTAGGGTTGTAGGATACAAAATCAATATACAAAAATCAGTAGCATTTTTATATGCCAACAGTAAACAATCTGAAAAATAATCCCAGTTACAATAGCTACAAATAAAATAAAATGCCTAGGAAAAAACTGAACCAAAGAAGTGAAGGATCTCTATAATGAAAACTATAAGACATTGATGAAAGAAATTAAAAAGGACACTAAAAATGGAAAGATATTCCATGCTCATGGATTGGAAGAATCAATATTGTTAAAATGTTCATACTACCTAAAGCAATTCTAAAGCTTCAATGCAATCCTCATCAAAATACCAATGACATTCTTCGCAGTAATAGGAAAAATAATCCTAAAATTTATATGGAACCACAAAAGACTCTGAATAGGCAAAGCCATCCTAAGCAAAAAGAACAAAACTGGAGGAATCACATTACCTGACTTTAAATTATACTAGAGAGTTGTAGTAACCAAAACAGCATGGTACTAGCATAAATACAGACATATAGACCAACAGAACAAAATAGAGAACCCAGAAATAAATTCACATATCTGTATTGAATTTACCTTTGACAAAGGTGCCAAGAACATACAGTGGGGAAAGGACAGTCCCTTCAATAAATGATGTTGGGAAAACTGGATATCCACATGCAGAAGAATGAAACTAGACCCTTATCTCTTGCCGTATACAAAAATCAAATCTAAAGACTTAAATCTAAGACCTGAAACTATGAAACTACTAAAAGAAAACATTGGGGAAATACTTCAGGACATTGGTCTGGGCAAGGACTTCTTGAGTAATACCCCCAAAGCACAGGCAACCAAAGCAAAATTGGACAAACAGGATCACATCAAGCTAAAACACTTCTGCACAGCAAAGGAAGCTATCAACAAAGTGAAGAGACAGCCCACACAATGGGAGAAAATATTTGTAAACTACCTGTCTGACAAGGGATTAATAACTAGAATGTATAAGGACCTCCAACAACTCAATAGGAAAAAATGCAAATAATCCAATTAAAAATGGGCAAAGGACCTAAACAGACATTTCTCAAAAGAAGACAGGAACAGCCAACAGGTCTATGAAAAAATGCTCAACATTATTAGCCATCAGAAAAATGCAAATCAAAACCACAGTGAGATAGCGTTTCACCCCAGTTAAAATGGCTTTTTTCAAAAAGGCCATCACAAATGCTGGCAAGGATATGGAGAAAGGGGAACCCTCGTATACTGGTGGTACAAATGTAAATTAGTGCAACCATGATGGAAAACAGTGTGGAGATTTCTCAAAGAACTTAAAATAGAACTACCATATGACCCAGCAATCCCACTGCTGGTTATATATCCAAAGGATAGGAAATCAGTATATGGAAAAGATATCTGCACTCCCATGTTTATTGTAGCACTATCCACAATAGCCAAGATTTGGAATCAGCCTAGGTATACATCAACAGATGAATGGATAAAGAGATTCTGGTACATACACACAATGGAATACTATGTAGCCACAAAAAAAGAATGAAATCCTACCATTCGCAACAACATGGAGGGAACTGGAGAACATTATGGTAAGTGAAATAAGCCAAGCACAGAAAGACAAGTCTCACATGTTGACATTCTTATGTGGGAGCTGAATGTTAAAAACAATTGCTGTCATGGAGACAGAGTAGAATGACAGTTACCAGAGTCTGGGAAGGGTAGCAAGGTGGGGGCATGGGGGAATATTGGGGATGTAAATGGGTACAAAAACATAGTTAGTTAGATAGAATGAACAATATTTGATAGCACAACAAAGTGACTAAAATCAACAATAACTTAGGGTATACTTTAACTAAAAGAGTGGAATTGGAATGTTCCTAACACAAAGAAATGTAAAATGCCTGAGGTGATGGATACCCCAGTTACCCTAATTTGACTAATTTACATTGTATGCCTGTATCAGAACATTACATGTACCCCATAAAGATATACAACTATTATGTGCCCATTATAATTAAAAATATAAAAGAAAAAAGGAAAAAAATATATCATTTGGAAAATAATCAGCAGAACCCAAACCTCCTTCGGTGAGCAGTTTGCAAAATGTGGTCATTTCCCCACCCCGGCTAGACTTATGCATTAGTCTCATGCATAGTCTTTATGTAACTACAATGTGACACAGATTCATCTATTAATATTTCAAAGATATTTAAACTTCAGAATTTCACTAGGGCATTGAACAAGGTGAGTCACACTGGGCTGACTGTGAGATCAAAAATCCAGGACTCTAAAAATAAATGATGGACTCTTTGTGAGAAGACAGCATAAGAAGAGGGTGTGGGCTCTAAAACGGGTAAATGTTAACAGGTAAATCTGAGTCAAATATATGCTGTTCTTTGTACTTTTGGGGGGCAACTTTTTATAAATCTGAAGTTATTATCAAATAAAAAGTAAAAAGGAAAAAAAAAAAAAGACTTTGTTATTCCTTGACAACTGTCCTGCTCATCTTCCAGCTGAAATTCTGATCAAAATAATGTGCATGCCATGTACTTCCCCCCAAAATGTAACTTCATTCAGCCATATGACCAAGGTATCATAAATTTTAAAGACTCCTTATTGAATAGCATGCTAGCAGCAGTGAACAGTGAAAGAGAACTATGTCTGGAAGGCTCACAAAAGTTTAGCATGAAGGATGCCATACATGCTGTTGGCAGTGCTTGGAACAGAGTGACGAAAGACACAGTTTGCATGCCTGGCACAACTTCTGGCCTTGTGGCTCTGTTCAGTGATAATGATGAACAAGGTGGTGACTTTGAAGGACTCTGTATGTCACGTGAGAAAAAAAATGATGTCTGACCTCCTTACATGTACAAAAGATATACCTTCAGAGTCCATCAGTAAGCAGGAAGGAGTAGATGTTGAAGTTTTAAACATCGATAATGAGACTCCAGTTGTTCATTCACTGACAAATAAGTGAAGTAGCTGAAATGATTCTAGATCAAGGTGTTGGTGATAATAGTGATGATGAAGATGATGTTAGTAACCCTGCAGACAAAGTGCCTCTAGGTGACATGGTGAAAACGTGTGATGGGCTTAGTGAAAGACTAGAGCAGTTGTACATCAAGAACAGAACAAGAAATCATGTCAGTTTATAAAATCAAAGAGAGACTTCTAAGACAAAACCACTGTTAATGTGGCAGATGACTCTGGAGGAAACAGTTTAGCCATCCAGCAGCATGCCTCCTCATCCCTAGAGGACACACTTCCTGGTCCCTCAACTGCTTCTCATGTTTCTTGTCACCAAAAAATAAAATAAAAAGCAGTGTGCAGCAACCTTTTAATCACAACACAGCATCATAGAGACTAAAAGCCCACTGTTGCTTGTGGTTACTGTTGTTTAATAGCTGACACAGGTATCTGGTGATGCTACTATGCTTAGTTATCCTGAGCACAATTTTTACTGTATTAATGGTATGTCATTTTTTTCTTTTTTACTGATAAGTACTTATGTGTGAATAAGTGTAAGAAAATGATTGCTTATTGGTAGCATATGAATTCAGAGTCACGGATAATGGTGACGCTAAACAGCACAGATGGTCCACGTGGGTAGTGAGGTAGTGACACCTTTGCTTTCTGTGACAGTTCAATGTACACAAACTTTGTTCCATGCGCAAAATTATTACAAATATTGTATAAAATTACCCTCAGTCTATGTGTATAAGGTATATATGAAGCATACATGAATTTCATTTTTAGACTTGGGTCCCATCCCTAGACATTTTATTATGCATAAGCAAATATTCCAAAATCTGAAAAAATCCAAAATCCAAAACATTTCTGGTCCCAACCATTTCAGAATAAGGGTTATTCGATCTGTATGGCTAAATTCTACCCATCCCACAAAGATGAGATTATTCTTATTAAATATATTACACAAATAGTTCAAGGAGATGGAAAAAGAGAAAACACTACCCAACTAATTTTATGGTATTCATGTAACCTTGATTCTAACAGGAAAAGACAGACCTATTTTACTTACAAACATAGATCCAAAAAATACAGTAGCTCACCAAATCCAACATTGCATTTAAAAATACTGAATAAACTGTTTTTATCTAGTAATCAAATTGAAAACCTAGTAAGAAACTTAAAAAAAAATATCTTTAGACTGGTTTCATCACAGTTCTAGTTTTTAAAACATCTTCCTTAACCTCTAGTAATCTGCAGAAAACTCAATATTACCGTGAAACCAAATGCATTAGCACTTATAGGACATTGTCTCACAAAACAGATGCCGACGTCAGTAGCTCAGACGGTTGTTCAGAAGGAAAACGGCCTTCAGCACACCCGAAAGATGCTGCATGTCGGTGATCCAAGCGTGAGAAAGACTGCAGTCTCCCTGCTGAGGAATTTGTCTCGGAATCTTTCTCTGCAGAATGAAATTGGTGAGTCAGTCAAAGTAGCTCCATGTGATATGTACCTGTTGAAAATACAAATGCAATAAAACGTTGTCCGTATCATATTCTTTTCACAACAATAAACTGGAAATGTGAACAGAGAACAGAAGGTGACAGACACAGGCCTAGCCTCTGTGCAGCCGGATGTAAAGTGCAGGCTTTGCAACTGCATCTCAAATAGGACGTTTTTAATATCTAGCATTTAAAAAATGTCTACAGAAGACAAATTTCAGACCATACTGAATTAACAAGGTAAGCAATGTGTTTGGCATGTTTCATCCCTCAGCCACGCCAGCCAGCGAAGCCTTTCTGATCCGTATAGCCGTCCTGCAGAATGCTTTCTCTGGGGCCTGCGCCAGCCCCACTCTCTAGGATGTCGGAAATACACGTGCAGCAGTTGTTTGCCTTAGAAGCTTGGCAGTGTGTTGAACTAGAAAAAAGATGGGTAAACACATAATCACAAGAAAAAGACGAAAAGGAGTCACTAAATATAGATTTGGCATAGAGGGTTTTTAGAGTAAATATGATGAAACACATGTGCCTTTTGGGGGGGCCCCATATTATTGACAGAGAAGATAGCTGTGTTACATGATCAGATAACATAATTTTTCATTTATTTGATTATACCAAGAAGTGCCTGATAAATGTTTATTGAATCAAGTAAAAAACTATAAAATGAGATAAAAGGAAGAGAATGCTAAAATTGGGCAAGTTTTCTAATGTTCCATAAATCGGTCATTTCTAACAACCTAAATTCGGTTTTTCACAAAATCCCACTAAAGTTATAAACAAATTATTGTTTTTAGTGGATTAGATTTTGGGGTCTGCATACACACAGCATGAGGAATATTGAAGTCTGCATTTACATTTTAGAAATGTCATTTTCAAACATAGCCAGCGGCGTATTTGACAGGAGGTTTCAGACAATGCTTTCATGCCTATTATAAATTTAGAGCCTGGAAAACGTTTAGTGAAATCTAAAAGAAACTTTGCCATAGGCACTTTCAAAATTATTAAAATGTTCTCCTCATATTCTTTTGTGCTGAACTTCAATAGAGGCATATTATCCTTTAACTTTTTTTTTCTTCACCCAAATAAAACATTGACTCCATCTTTAAAACATTGCCAAGGTAAATATCTGCACTGCACACATCATGCACACACCTTCAGGACAGAAATACTGCCGGTGTCCGGTTTTGTGGCCCCCTAAATATTGGGAAGGTATAGCTGTGGCCCCATGGTTTGTATCAGATTATTCTGCTGAGGTTTAAGGACAACAGAGAGAAGAGGCATCAGCAAGGCAAGTGCAATTTTACAATTCCAAATTAGCTTCATGTCAAATACATAATTTAAATAAAAGGACCCATCTTGATTCAGAATTTTAACAGCCAAGAATAAATGAGAATCAGTTTGAATACATGCTTTGTGAGTGATTTCTAGGCCAAGTAACTTTCCATGTGCTCACCTGAAATAAAGTCACCACATTTTACCTACATTTACAGAAATAAACTTGAAACTTAAATTTTCTCAAAAACTTGAAGATAGGCAGTCTGGCATGGTGACAAAATAACCGATCTCACACAGAAGATATGGGTCTGCATCCCGTAATGCTACTTTGCCAATGCATGTTACCGTGTTCTCAAGGCCTTTCTTCCTATGGTTTAGCCTATAAAAGAGGAAGCCTTCTGATAATAACAAGCATCTACTGAGAGGTTCTACATGCAAGATGCTATGATGCAATTAACATGCATTGACTCCTTTATTCCCTCAAAACAACCCTGTGAAGTGGGTGCTATTATTACCACATGTTGCAAATTAGGGAACTGCAGCATAGAGAGATTAAATCGCTCATCCAGGCCGTTAAGAAACTAAAGGATCTTCAGAGGCTGAGCCCTGAGCTCGTAACACTATGCTGTGGTGTTTGAACAACGGTAAAAAGAGAGCGTGTTCAGGCCTGTGAGCAGAAGGTATGTCCAACCTGTGACTCAGGTCCAGGTATTATCAAAGGATGATATATCATTCAGTGCCTTTTATTGAGTACCTCTCTGTTTCAGGAATAATGATCAATGTTAGAAACACAGAAATAAGTAAGATCATTGGCTTCGGGGAGCCCATCACCCCATATGAAATTCAGACCAGCATGTAACTAATTGCAATCCAGTGTTAGAGATAAGTGTGGTTCAAGGTGCCACCTGAATCCAGATGAAGGAACAATAAAATTAATCAGTATTTGTTACACATCCATTATGAACACAACACGTATTAAGGAGCTGTGGGGAGCAACAGAAGCATACTTTCTATCTTTTAAGAAGAGTCCAAAGTAGTTAAAGCAAAGAAAAATAAAACATATGTGAAAATAATTATTACAACAAATCAAGTGAATATACCATAGGACAAGTTAAAGTGGAACTATCAAATATTTTCTTATTGATACAAAGAAAAGCCAAATTCAAACCTATAACCAAGTAGTTACATATGTAGTGGAAAAATACATTTAATATAGTTTATTTCTTTTTCCAATAGTAGTAGTATTAATGTATTGAAAAAAATTTGGGAAGTACAGATAATTTTTTAAATGTTTTTAGTTTATCATTAATGCTATTGTAGAAAAATCGCTCCTATTAACATTTTAGTTTATTTCTCCTTGTGTTTCTTATGTGTATTTTCTTTTATAATATTACAATATTATGTTCTTTATATAAATAAGTATACTCATTTTTCACATAGGATATTAAAAATATTTTTTATTATACATGCTTCATAGATATGTGTTCAGATGCACAATAATCTTTACAGGTGTCTTGTAGTTAATCATATTCTTATTGGTATATTTAGGCTTTTCACTTATATATCACATTATCATAAAGATCTCTGCAAAAAGCTTTTCCATTTTTAAAGTGATGTCTTTAAGGTGTATTCCCAGAAGTGGAATTACTGAATTGAAGAATATGAAAATGTTTTAAATTCTTGATATTTCTGTCAAATTGTATTTTGAAAAGATTTTCAACGTACTGAGCACAGAGTATCCTTTTTTTTTTTTTTTTTTTTTTTTTTTGAGACAGGGTCTTGCTCTGTCACCCCTGGTAAAGCACAGTGGCATCATCACAGCTCACAGCAACCTCAAACTCCTGGACTGAAGCGATCCTCCTGCCTCAGCCTCCTGAGTAGCTGGGACTACAGGCATGTGCCACCAGGCCCGGCTGATTTTTCTATTTTTTGTAGAGCTCGAACTCCTGAGCTCACATGAGTCTCCCACCCTGGCCTCCCAAAGTGCTAGGATTACAGATGTGAGCCACCACACCCGGCCTGAGTAACCTCTTTGTAAAAAATCTTATTTTTAATTTGATTATTACAGAGGTTATATCTTCCCATATATTTGTTAACCAACTGTGTTTCTTTTCAAAAATGTGTTTTTACCAAAAATGTATTGGGACCTTGGGATTAAGAAACAATCAATTTAATCAAGTGTTCTTTTTCTTTTATCTTGTAGCCAAAGAAACTCTGCCTGATTTGGTTTCCATAATTCCTGACACAGTCCCAAGTAGTGACCTTCTCATTGAAACTACAGCCTCTGCCTGTTACACGTTGAACAACATAGTGCAAAATAGTTACCAGAATGCACGGGACCTTCTACACACTGGTGGCCTGCAGAAAATCATGGCCATCAGCGCCGGCGACGCGTAAGTCCTTTAGCATCTGCCCATCAGCTGTGTCCCTTTCCCCACCACCACCCCTGTGTGTAATAATCTAGTTATGAATATGCAGTCATGAGCACCATGGGCAACACGGCCACGAACAAGCCATAAAGCCGAGCCAGATCATCTAGTCGGTCCTTGCTGATCAAGGCAGGAACTGAATCGGCCAAGCCATAGCTGTCCCTTCTCTTATGAAATATCAAGAGAGTCAAACTCCATAGCTTCTCGAGGTACTGCATCCCAGCATTTTATTGACCTAGTAAATTAGTTTCCCAGTGCCACCACTGTGATTGAAGAACCGCAGAATACAGGCAAACTGGGAGTCCTCTGGCCAGGGAAGGTCCTCGCTTACATCTGGGGAACAGATGGCAGCCAGGCGGCTCAGAGGACGCAGTGATAGCACAGCAGGAACAGGGGGATGTGGCCTGACGAGAACGTCTTGCTCTCTCAGTTTTTCTGTCTCGTCTCTTCCACCTCTCATTCCCTTTTGAGAACAGAAGTTCTAATGAACGTAAGTCATCCCACTTCCCTGTTCTTGTGTTTTTAACTTTTCCCCATTTAAAAGAAAAAGTGGGGAAGAGAATGAAAACCCTTGTGTAACCTAAGTATTGCCTTTAGTTAATTTAGAGTGATGGATTAGAAGGGGGCTTGAAGATTATTTTTTTTCCTCTTTATACAACTCTGAATTCCTTGATATGTTACAAATACAAGTTACTTTTGTAGATAGCCGGAAAAGAAATGCTATTATAGCCTAGTTGTGATGAGTTGCAAAGCAGACAGACCTCACCTCTAGCAGAGAAAGGTGCACCTGGCTGTACAGGGGTGGGCGGGGGCCCGTGGTGTCCCGGAATAAGCGCACATCACCTCCATCATGGCCCCTCGTGCCTGCAGCCCCCCTCTGCAAAGCACACAAGGAAGAAAAACTACACTCAGAGTCAGGTGATTAAAAAGAGCTGAAAGCACTGGCTAAAATGTCAGTTTCCCAAAAATATTCACCTGTTTCCCAGAGCCTGGCAGATAGCAGAGCAGTTTCTCATTCTCCATGGAAAGAATGAATTATTGCTGCAAAACTGAAATGACTCTCCAAAGTCGTCATCCAAACTTCTAAGCAAATCACTATAAGACAGTATGATTGTAATTATTCGAGTATTTGGACATAACAATTGTCTCACAGAAGACTATGCCATCATGTTTGGAAATTTCTTGTAGCTTAGCAAGATAGAGAGATGTGCCATTACTCTGTTACTTGCTTGTTGTCCCAAGTGTCTATTTGTGAGTTCGTCCTTACATGCCCTGTTTAAAAAAAAAAAAATAGAAATCAACAAGAAGCTTCTACCAGTTGTGCCTGCTGCTCTTTCCTTACTAGAGTGTTGTATATCTGACCTATAATTTATGGGCTAGCCTGGGAACTAATGATCGTTTACAGCAATTTAAGAACTTTTTACAATCTTGACTAGTAGAGACCCGTAGCTTTCGTGGATTTATTTTACTTTGGTGATTACCAGGTGACTCTGAAAAGTCCCTGAGGTGCTCAAATATCTGTGAGGTGCTAATTTGCCTTCCCCTCCCTGCCAGGCTGGTATGGGAGAGAAAGGCTTTCAGCTGGTGAATGAACCCACCGTGCTCCGCTTCATACCGCTCTGCACGCTTTGTTCATGGTTACATGTTTACAAATGCCTGTGATATGAGGGGGGAAAAATTCTACTCTCTGTTTTTTGTTTAAAAAACAATTCAGCCATGTGCTAGTCAGATGACAGAAGAAAAAAAGATTAAGAAGGCACTGATCTTGAGCTAGAGATGGGAAGTTTAGGACAAATTTAAAAACAGACTGCTAAAAACTAAGTACAGTGTCAAATTCAGTGGCAAGTTGGATTTATAACAGGAATAAGTTTTCCATTTGCTCTACACTAAAACATAAAGTGATTTTGAAACTGTTTTAACAGGGGCTGCCACAAGAATTTCTTTTATTGACTTTAAAATTTTCTTTACTCCTGCATTCATAATCACAAAGTCATATATATTTTTCAGTCATACTTTCCTGCATTTGTCGTCTCTAAATATACATCGTAAATATACAAATATAGATTGTATTCTGTAAATAAATTTGAAGCTTTGTAGCATATCTAAGGATGTATTCCTTATAAATATCCGGGATTTGCTCTATAAACAATTTATTAGCACTGTGTTCGTGGCTTAAAAAGATTAAAACAAAAGCAAATGTGGTCCCTGCCTTCCAAAGCTCACCATGTAATTGTCTTGTCATCGAGAGTGGCCTGAGAGGGCTACTGGGGAACAGCAGTTAAAGAAGATTTACAGAATGCTGAAAGGTGACGTCCAGAAGCCTCGCATGTTCTCCCTGATCCCGGAATGTCGTTTTCTTTTCAGCTATACCTCCAACAAAGCAAGCAAAGCCGCTTCTGTCCTCCTGTATTCTCTGTGGGTGCACACAGAACTCCACAACGCCTACAAGAAGGTAAGAACACAAACAAGGAGTGTGTTGTAGTTCACGGAGCCCGATAATAATAGCCCATGTGACTTGACCCTGGTGAGAAATCACGACAGAACTGCATTTTCTTGTGTGACAATTTTATTACCTTTCACATTTCTGTTTGCTTATTCCAAAGGCTCAGTTTAAGAAGACAGATTTTGTCAACAGCCGGACTGCCAAAGCCTACCACTCCCTTAAAGACTGAGGAAAATGAAAAAGTACTTGCAGAAGTATGGGCCTCACCAGTCTCAGCTACAAAAAGCCCCAAAGGAAAACACCTATTTTTCTACTACCCAGCCCAAGAAACCTCAAAAAGCATGCCTTGTTTCTATCCTTTTCTATTTCCATGGTCCCTGGCATCCAGAAAACAAATAATCAGAACATAATTTTGTTAGTCTTCCAGAAGACTTTTGCAAGTTTGCCATGAGTAGATACTGGCAACAGGCTCTATTTTACCCTCTGCAAATAGTGTTCTTTGTTATCAGGGTCCATGGCACACGGTCTCCTGGAACCAAAATGTGAACTCACGTAGAATGAACATTAACAAAATAAATAAGGAAAGAAGCTGTTGTATTACTAGGATTTTAAAAGTTTGATTGACTGTTATATTCCTTTTCTGGTTTCCATGTTTTGTCACTCCTGTGCACGTTGCTTCACCATTGAGCTACAAGTGTATTGTTCTGCAGTGTTGAAACAGAATGGAAATGACAAGAAATATTCGCGGGGTTATCCAGGAAAAAGTCTAATGGCAAAAATTGTGTGTTGGTTTACTTCATGTTTGTTTTTAATCCCCTTGGATTTTTTTTCTCTGATTTTAAATGAACATAAGAAATTTAGATTACAGAGCGTGCATAACTATAAGAAAAAGAAATGAGAGGACATGATCATAGCAAATTAAAAAACCTTTTCCACAGAGAAAGGCAATTATGGTTATAAAATTCAATATTTCCTGTAAACACTGAGTAAGTGGGATTGTTCCTCAAGGAAATTCTTTACCTATAACAATACCATTAAATGCAGATGTCTCCTAAACAGTGGAATGCAGTGTGATGTATTTCCTGGGCTTGTTCAGCCGCTGCATTGGACTAGTGGAAGAATAGACTCTAATCTTTAGCTACAAGAGGAACCACGGCCATGTCAGACTAATGGGCCAGCCCAGGGAACTAAAACCACAGCTCATTTTAATGAGTTACTTTATCAACCAGCCAACTTTGCCCAGCATTTAAAAAATAACATGGAGCCACTAAATTTCATGATTTTAAGTCAAGGAAACTCTAGAGAAGAAAAGTGAAGGAGTCATGTTGAGGAAGATGTAAGAAGCATCAAAGCCATCCAGGAATGATATGAGAAACACTGACTTTCAACAGGTGTCACCATCATCTAATGATTCTGTATTAAATGTTATTTTAACAGAGCCCTGATTAAAACCATTCATATAGAATTAGTCTTCTCAACTACAATTCTGTAGTGGTATTTTGCTTTTTAAAAAAAATCTGATGACGATTGTCATAAGAAAGTAAGATAAGGAAAAATCCTTCAACTCCCTTTTGGTCAGAAAAGTGTAACAGAAAATAAAGTTTGAATGTCTACTTCAGTCTTTATTGTATTTGGAACTTAACATTGTTTTCAATTTTAAAAGCTCAATGAAGACAACTTAGGTTACTAACCTAGGTCAAAATGAAATTATTTAGATACCAATTTTTAAAATATTGAAGAGAGAATTTCTACTCCTTTTCCAGAGTTCTGATGATAAGCATCTGAAGTATGTTTATTCTACCAGACAATAGCTGTATGTTCAAGAACGTTTTGTGATTTTTTAAGGAATAAATAGAGCCTTCAATAATATTAAACAGAAAATGAGGCAAACGTAGTGTTGGTTGCACTGATATCTGTGTATATCTGATTTATTTGTGTATCCTGGTATATGTGGTGTGATTGACATGAAATTTGAGGATCTGGCCTTGTAAACTTCAACTTCAATTACTAAGGGTTTAATATCTTGTAATTACTTATATTTCTCCCCTAACGTCGTATATTCTTTACCAAGAAACATTTCCTACAATAAAAATGGGACTAGCCAGTGACCAAGGCATATAAAAATGGGGAGACACACAAATATGGTAGCTATGGTTAGATTTAGCATATTGAGTGGGTCTGTGACCATGAAAAGACAGCCTATGTTTGACCCCCATGTCCTGCTTTGTCCACTCTGTTTGCAAACACCTCACTACTTTACTATTGTCACACCTCTGGGGGAGGTCCTTGTGTAGATGAACAGTTTTGATCACAGGTCTTTACACAAAGCTTTGTTTCCTTGTGTGTCCCAGACTCTGCCCATGTCATCAAAGGATCTGACAGGCCAACCTGGGCCATTTTGTTTATTTTGTGTGAAAGGTTCTTAAGGACCGCTGTCATGTCAAGAATTCTTAACGATCTTCTGGAATATGAGAGGTTGCTGCCCTAGATTTCCATCACTGGAAACATTTGTTTATACTTAATGACAGTAAGCAAAGGGTTATCTGGTAAGATAGAGAGGGGATTAACATGTCAAGTGGGAGAAGCAGCAGCAGGAGTAGATAAACCACTTTAAAACCAATTTAATCACCCTCCGAAGAAGCAATTCTTTAGATGAAAACAGGAGATGGGATTTACACATACACACACACACACACACGTAAATGTATACATACTAATATATACTATAGTTACAAATGAGATTTCCCCTAAATAAACTTTCTAATGGACTTACTGCATTGGAATGAGGAGAACTTCAGTATGTGTATACTTAGAATAAAATTGCAGAAGCCTCAAATCACATAATCTCAGGATTAGGAGGGAATTTAGAAAACATCTGGTCAAGTCCTCCTTAAAGTATCTTCTTGCATGAAAAAGACTCAGTTCTTATTAATGTGGCAGAGAAGGACGATAATCAATCATTCATTCAACTACTGCCCAGCATGACCCTCTAACTGGCTTAAGACTCCGTAACTGTTGCATTAAAGTATTTGTTGTGGGAGAGAAAATAGATTTAGAAAAAGAAACAAACTTTTCAAAATAAAATCCTGCTTTAAGTTTAATGTTTTGGTTTATAGCGGTACTGACAGTTTCATCATTTATGAACTAAACTTTAACCGTCCAAGGACTGTAAGAAAAACTCTTTGTGATATCACATTTAGGAAAAAGAGATCAAAATGCCACCCGTTGGCATAAGAGCTGTTTAAAATATGAAGGGAAAGCATCCGGAAAGCCACAGTCTGGGAGACTCAGGGAAAGAATCCAGCGATCTTTAGCCTGGAGAAGGGTGCTGTGTTACCTGTCTCTCCGTAGTTCAAAGCCCACTACATAGAAGTGGACAGACTTGTTCTGACAGAGGACAGAACCAAGGTCAGTAGGTGGAGGCTATTGTGAGACCAGGTTTGACTTTGTAGTAGGGGACATGTATTGAATACTCCTCACAGCCTCCTCAGCAAGTCTGCACCTTTTTCCCCCTTCTTTCTTCTTTTCTTTTCTACCCTACCCTTCCCTCCCTTCCCCTCCCCTCCCTTCCCCTTTTTCGTTTCTTCTTTTTTCTTTCTTTCTTTCTTTTCTTTCTTTTTTTAATTCTATGCATGAAAAAAACTTGAAGCAGAGAGAAGTTAAGTCACATTGCTAAAGTCACATAGCTAGAAAGTGCAGAGAAGCACAGGCGGTCTGGCTCCCGTTCCCCTGCGAACCAAGAGTAAACGACTGCGTGTCCACACTGGTGAACTGCGGGGGTCTCTTTGGCTTGGCTGTCTTTGGAGAGTGGAGGGTACAGTATGGCATTATGGTTAAGGGCTGCTTCAGCACCAGCCAGCCTGAACTCAAACTTGTAGCTTCCCTACTTATTAGCTGGGGTAAGTTTCTTATTCTCACCGAGCCTCAGCCTTCCTTATATGTACTATGTGAGTAATGGTAGTATTTATCTCGTTGGGTTGTTTTGAGGATTAACTGTTTTAAAAAATACAAAGCATTTAGAACAGTGTCTGACGGTATATACGCAAATGCTAACTAAATTATTTAAGTTCTCTGGTTTCGGGAGATTTTACTTTACAATTCATCTCTTTTGAATTTCTCTTTGCAGATATGACTGGTTCAATTAAAAGCCCCAACTTCCCCTAATCCCCCATTTTATACCACACACACACACACACACACACACACAGATCTAACCCTTAGAAGGCCGGGTAGAAATATGGAAAGCAAATTATGGCCAAGGCAAGTGATTCTGAATGTGTATTCCTTAGAACATGAGTCCTTTGTGTGTAGTTAAGTGTTATGTGAAATATCCATACTTAAAGAAGTTTAAGAAAGGCAGGTTCTTGACGGCACGACTTCTCAGAGTCCCTAATATGCCAGTGTGTGCCTTGCGTAATCGCCAAGGAGAGACAGAGTGTGCTGCATGTCACAAACCTTTTCTTTGACTCAGTAAGCCCTATTTTTTCTTAGATGACTCTTGTAGCTATGCCTCTGTTGTAAACACTTTGAGCAAAAGGGATCTAAGCCATAGGCAAGGAGACAAGAGGTGTTTATCTAGTTCGCAGTCTAGTTCATCAGGCTAAAACCTCGCCTGCTAATAAACCATGCTTCAGGTTAGTCCTGAGCAATCTTAGTAAAATCTGAAAGTCAGTGACTTCAGTAGATTGAGGACCATTTACTGAACATTTTGTGTCATGTCCACTTGGAGTGCTGCTGATCTACAGACAGGTAGATAACTCAGAAGGTAGTTATTAGTCCAGAAAAGCGGGTTGAGGCAGTGATGGGCATTCCTACATCTGGCTGCTCAGATAAATACATCTTACATCAAGAAGCAGTTAATCTCTCAGAAGCCTGAATTTCATGTGTAAGCTGCTGACCCACAATAAATCTGGCAAGGAATGTTCTTCCCAGTAGCATCTAATCCTTTGGGTGGTTTTAGGTGTTTTTATTTTTTAGGAAGAAGTCAGGGGGTTCTGTTTTTGATATACATGTATTGAACACCCACTCTTGGAGCTGAGGACTGGTGAGCTGTAACTTTGAATAAGTGCTCGTAGATCTTAGTGAGACTCACTGCACCATGATGGACACTTTCACAGTTCGCAGTATCCTTTGCTTCACCTGAGCAACGAAAGTCATCAGCTGCATGGTGAGGGTTAAGGAGCTCTAGACCCATACAGATCGCCCGGGTCTCTCTCATAAAACAAGAAATGGTTGGAGTGAGAAGCAGAGAATTATTAAGAAGGTGCCTTTATTTTTAGCCAGGAGTTAAATCAGAATTAATGATAGGCAACAAAAACAACCTAGACAACCTGTATAAGAGTGAGGAAAATTATAATATTTAGAAAATTGACAAAATTCCCCTCTTAGAAAATTTTCTTTTGTCCCTTGTTCTAATTGGAGATTGCACTTCTTAATTTAAAAAGTAGAAGTAATCTATTTTAGTGGTATTGCCTTAACAGCTTTATATAAGAATTATGTGTGAACATGTTAAGTAACAAGTTCCCTTTTCATTGGGTGGGAACTTTCATACCTAAAGTGACCCCATTCTTTATCTCATGTTCTAGTTCTTCCTCTTTAATTTATCACTTGGGATGCTTCATTTGCATTTGAGTAACAAAAAAAGTTCAAAATGGCTTAAGTGATAAATGTTTTTTTCTCATGTAACGGGGAGGCCAGGCTCAGTTATTTCTGCAGGTCATTGATAATATCAAGAATCCAGGTTCCTTCTGTCCTTCAGTTCTGCTGTCCTTGACATCTTGGCTTTTGCTCTCCGGCTGCTCTCTTCATATTTACAAAATGGTTACAGCAGCTCCACACATCCCATCCTCACAGGGCCACGTCCAAAGGCCAGAAGAATAAACATTCTTTTCTTGCATGCTTTTTTATAAATAAAGAACATTTTTCTAGAAGCCTCCAATCAGACATCTTTCATTTCTTATTGCCCAGAACTACGTCACGTGTCCATTCCTAAGCCAGTTTCTGAGGAGAAGAGTAACACCAGTCTTTCAAACCTATCACATTTCACCCAAGGCTGGGTCTACCTCTCCTGAGGCTCATGGATGGGAAATAAACAAAATCAGGGTGTTACTAAGACAAGAAAAAAGGCTGCAAAGTAGTCAACCAACATCGGTCGCTGCAAGTTTTTCTACTGTGGTTGTTGTGTTTTGTATTTAGGACAAAATTCGTGAAGATTTGTGAGTAAAGAGTGGCAGGAGATCTAGGAACGTTAACCCAATAATCACGATTTCAAGGAGAATAGTAACAGGATAATAAAAGTGATGCGCAGTTGAACAAAAAGGCGGTGGGATAAAATAGTTTGAGAAGCGACTGTGCTCTTTTTCATTGTCTGCTTTTCTCAACATCTACCATTCCTCACCTTTAAGAAGTAACTGTGGAATCCAGTTTTACCTCCAGTGACAGAATCATCCTGGAAAAAAGTTGGTCTGTGCCTGAGATTGTCTGAGGTTCCTCGCCGAGACGTCTGGGGGAGGCAGTTTGGCAGAAAGGACATGGATTTGAACCTTGGCTTTACCTCTGGCTCTGCGAGTCTGGGGAGTTGCTTTAGCTTTCTGGGTGTCGAGTGTACCTCATTGCTTCGTAGGACTGTCGAGGGAATGAAATGAGACTGTGTATTCACAGTGGCACCCAGGCACTCAATACAAGGTGGTGATTACTTCCTTCCTCTTGTAGATCCGGCTGCCACCCAGGGACCCCCCCAGTCTTCCTTCTGCCTCCTGCCCTCACCCCCATTTTATTCCCTTGCTTTTCCCCGTGTCCCAGGGATTATTTCAGAGCAGAAAGCAAATTCCACAGTGGTAAAACAGGAAGTGAGAAGAGCAAGGAGGGAAAACTTACCTGTTGAACCTCCTCATTCCAGCCAGCCCCTCCTCATGTTCCCAGGTTTTGATCACTTTTCTTCTGCTCACGTGTTCTCTGCAACACAGTTCCTAGACCTACCCGTTTCTACACCAAACCCCATCCTTCTGGAGAACTCAAATCAAGGGAAGCTTCCGGGGGCACAAAGTGAAAGAACTCCTGTTCTTGCTGCTCGGGTTGTAACAGGAGACAGTGTGTTCCTGCTAACCCAGGTGCAAATACTGAATGTGTTCTTTTTAAAAAATCACTTGTGCTACCCAGGCTAAATTATGGGTTAGGTCAGCCCAACAGTAATGATTAATTTCCTTTTCTGAAAAAAGACCGATTTGTTTTTTGAAGTGTATTTGGAGCCAGCAAATGTTTTATGTTTGTGTGAAAGTCAGATGTGGCACAGACTGCCCATTGCCCCCACCATATCCTTTCTCTCCTTTTCCAGCACAGTAGAAATTTTAACAGGACGCACGGTACCCAGAATGAAGACAGTAAAGACGACCTTTCCCGCCTCACTTGCAACTGAGGGAAGGCATATGACAGAGCTGGCCAGGAGGATGCAAGTGACATGTAATCCAACAGTTTCTCAAAGCCTTCCTTGAGAGACAGTGGACACGTGCCCTCGCCTTCCTTTCCCCCCTTTATCCATCCTGCCTGGAATTCTGATTCTGCCTTCCTGAGCCACAGGGGTGAAGGCCACACTCTTGTGTGGCAGTACAGTGACCTGAGAGGAGCCTGGTCACACCAGTTTTGGACCCCTTATCTCAGACATTGCACACATGAAAGAAATAAACTTTTATTGGATTTAAGCTATTTGGTTTTTTATAACTCACAATCAAACTTAATTGTAACCATGACTTTTTTTTTATGGCAGCCCTAGTAACTATTACTTCTTGACACCATTATCTAGAGCAAAATCAAATTAAAAAGAAGAAATTTCCAAACCCAGAAGATACAGTGCCGCTGTCCTAGATCAGAACACCGACCACAAGATTAAGCTGCTAGCAAGAAGCCACTGAGAGAGAACCGAATTCAGTGAGTTAATTTTGGACTTCAGATCCCTTTATCGTGTGGATAATCCTCTTTCCAAAGCAGTCTTTAGCCATGTTCTGAAATTAATTCCACTAACCAGACAATACAATTCCAAGAGGGAACTGGAAGGCACGAATATGACCTAATGGTGTAGAATTTCCCTTGGAAAGCACACCTATAAGAGAAAAAACTAGTGCCTGAAACACAATCTACAATACTAAGTGACTAGCCAGTAGCCAAGATAGGGAAACAACCTAAGTGTTTGTCGACAGATGAATGGATAAAGAAAATGTGTCTATATGTGGGCTATATATATGGGATATATATTAATATATATGGGAGATATATATGGAATATATATAGAGAGAGAATACTGTTTAGCCTTTAAAAAGAAGAAAGCCGTGTCATATGCTACAACATGGATGAACCTTAAGGACATTAGGCTAAGTGAAATAAGCCAGTCACAAAAAGACAAATACTGAGTGATCTCACTTATATGTGGAATCTAAAAAATCATACTTATAGAAACAGAGTAGAGGGTGGTTTTGGGGGGTCAGGAAGTAAAGGAAATTGGGAGATGTTGGTCAAAAAGTACAAACTTGCAGTTATAAGTTCTAGAGACCTAATGTAGGACATGGAGACTGTGGTTAATAATACTATATGGTATACCTGAAATTTACTAAAAGAATAGATCTTAAATATTTTCACCATAAAAAAGCAGTGAAAGGTTATGAATATGTTAATTAGCTTGATAGAGGCAATCATTTCACAGTGTATACATACATGAAAACATCACATTGTATACCTTGAATATATATTATTTTTATTTGTCAATTACACTCCAATAAAGCTAGAAAAAGATAACTGTGTGACCAGCAAAGTCTGTTTTCTACAGTGTATTTGCTGGCAAATGTTAAGAGGGAATAGTTTCTGTACAATGAAAAGAACCCTTAAGTAGACATCTAACTTAGGTCACAAACATTTTTTTGGAGGCCTGCAGGAAAACCATCTACAGTTGCCTAATATAACATCTCTGACAAGGGCTCTGCTTGACAAAAGCCATCTGATTTTTGAGTGCATGTTGTGGTGTTTAGGAAACATTACCAAGTCATAATGAATAGTCCTATGTTGATTTCCACCAATAGAATGCAGATGGGAGGATGGTGGAGGCCATTTTCCAGGAGCTGTGGTGGTTGGCAAGCAAGTATTACCATATCGGTCTCTAGTCACCAGTCACCAGCTTTGTTAGTGTTGGCATCCGTGCTGGTGGCAGATGTGGTGGTGATAACTGCAGCAGCTGGTCCCCCAGCTTCTGCTCCTCCAACTCTTCCTACAATTGTATAAACACTAAATCCATGTATTAAATAGGGATCTGCTTTCTGCTCAGATATCTAGAATGATTTCTGTTTTCTGCATGAAAACTTGATACAGTATTCCAACTGTTTTTATTTTCTAGGAATTAGGAAAATTAGCTTCCCAGAAAGGCCTAATTTTGTCAATTGAGTTTTTTATTGTTAAAATGGGATCTTTGGTGTATCATAAAGATTTTTGTTTCTTAAATATTAGGTTCAACTTAAATATCTGGTCATTTTCACATATGAATCTAATTTTTTATAGAACTTTTACTTGATCTTAGGTTAATATTCTAATAACTAATAACTAATGTGTTTAACAGAGTAATTTGCCCCAAATAATTAACACCTTAATTAATTAAATTCAGTTAAGCATGTTCAATTATAATTACAGAATTTCAGTGTAACTCAAGGCCTTCATACACGTAACAGGGTAGACTCAGACACTTAACAAACCAAACTTTCCTAAGCAGTTAAATGGTGCTTAAAAACCTGAGAAACCTGAGCATAGAGATTTAATACTTCTAATTCCTTTAAACATTCAAATACTATTTATAAACCAAATAAATACCTTCCTCATAAAGGTCACAAGAGTGATGTTAATTAAACATTTCAAATTAAAATCACAAGTACAAAATGTCAGATTGTCCTAAATGGACTAAATGTGTTAAATAACAGATGTAGCCAGATTATAGTGACGATTTTAAAACACTAAGTGTACATAGAAGTATTAAAATTATTATTTTGATTTCTGTCCTAACTCCTATGGTAGTTTCTAAGTCTTTGCAGGATTACAAAGTTGCTTATAACTAAGGAAAGCAGATGTATAATCTCAGGGTAGCTGAGTCCATTTGGTATGAAATCAAGCACCAAAAAGGCATCTGAGATCTGGGTATAGTCAGAGATTCCAGACCTGGACAAGGAGTCTGGGTGCTGATTCCATTGCATTATACCTAAGCCACAGATGATATCTCTCTCTGCCCTTTCCTGTAGATTATCCTTCTTAGAGTTATAGGACTTTTGAAGCACATGTTTTTTCCAGCTACCCAGTCCCCTTACCCAATGTCTTTCAACATTTTATTATCTTAGTTGGGGTGAATTCCTTGCTATACACACAAACACACACACACACACAACACACACACGAAAACTGAGATTGCAACTAATCTCTTTCCTGCCTTATTAGAGTTAATAGAATTCTGCAAGCACGAGCACACACATTGCAATTAATCTTTTTTATACTTTATTACCAATCTCATCAGCCATTTTTTAAAGAACATTATGTGGATATTGCTGGCTTTTGGCCCTGATTTTAGAAGGCTAAGAAAATTAAAATGTAGAGAACAATATTCCCTTAAAAAGGAAAAAAAAAACTACTTTTTTTTCCTCCTAGGAAAAAAGTGTTGCCCCTGAGAGCTTAATAGATTTCAGCTCGTGAGAAGTGAAAGGCACTTCCAGGTCTAGAATTTACATCCTACTTCAAAGAAATTTTCTTGGATCAAGAATACTTAGCAGTTTGAGATATTTTAAAATCATTTTTGAACAAGCCCCTACTGGGGCCTTTGCTTTCAAGAGTTTTACTTAAATTTTGGCAAGCAGATAATTAAAGCCATTGATTTGTTCTGTCTTTAGCTGCTGTAAATCATACTGAAGGCTGAGCTTTCTTGTAGGAATTTCTTCTGTATCAGGAAAACAATTAGAGAAAGGTCGTTTCCAGTAATGCTAAGCTTGGCAAATTAATCTTTTCTGAAAAACTATTCACAACATTAGTGCAATACAAAAACTCAAGCAATTAGTCCAACTTTTCATTCTGAGAGTTTTAGGCTAAAGTTCAGCATTTCTTGACTCACTGCCCTATGACTCATTATTTTGAAAAGGTGTGTTCGGGACTCAGACCCTGCCTTTGATAATCACAGCAATAAAACTCAAAGTGATGGTAGGAGTTATTCATGTGGTGCCCATATATAACATTTGTTTCTATAGTCCACAGTTATTTATTGATACTTATCCTTTTGAACTCATTGTTTTGTTTTAAGAAAGCATTCCATTATATAGTCTTACAGCTATAGAGTCACAATTTATCAAACAATTATAAAATATTTGAATTTTTGTGGCTTTTTTTGTTTTTTGTTTTTGAGACAGGGTCTCGATGTGTTGCTTGGGCTAGAGTGCAGTGGTATCATCACAGCTCACCGCAACCTCAAATTCCTGGGCTCAAGCGATCCTCCTGCCTCAGCCTCCCAAGTAGCTGGGACTACAGGGATGCACCACCACATCTGGCTAATTTTTTTAATTCTTTGTAGAGATGGGGTCTTGCTTTGTTGCTCAGGCTGGTCTCAAATTCCTGGCCTCAAGCAAGCCTCCTACCTCAGCCAAGTGCGGGCATTACAGGTGTGAGCCATTGCGCCTGGCCAAAATATTGAATCTTTTAATGTTACTGTGTTCTAACAAAAACCAACCATCCTTTGTGGGTAAATGGAATCTAAGTGGTATAAGAAAGACATTTCTATCCCCCCTTCCAAAAAAGTTCCTGTTTGAGTAAGATATTTATGTCTGGTATGTCATAGTGCCTGAAATTCAACAGTTAGAGATTAAGGCTTCCGTTAAATAGAAAACCTCTTTTAAAATACAAACTCTCGGCCGGGCGCGGTGGCTCACGCCTGTAATCCTAGCACTCTGGGAGGCCGAGGCGGGTGGATTGCTCAAGGTCAGGAGTTCGAGACCAGCCTGAGCGAGACTCCGTCTCTACTAAAAATAGAAAGACATTATATGGACAACTAAAAAAAAATCTATATAGAAAAAATTAGCCGGGCATAGTGGCGCATGCCTGTAGTCCCAGCTACTCGGGAGGCTGAGGCAGTAGGATCGCTTAAGCCGAGGAGTCTGAGGTTGCTGTGAGCTAAGCTGACGCCACGGCACTCACTCTAGCCTGGGCAACAAAGTGAGACTCTGTCTCAACAAAAAAAAAAAAAAAAAAAAAAAAAAAATACAAACTCTCTTAGACAAGTTACACCAAAAGTTCACCCATCATCAGAAGACCATAGAAAATAAATCAGTGACATTACATAATAAATTATTATACAATAGAATATATAGTAGAGAAAAAGAATGAGCCACAACTATAAGCATCAATGAAAATAAACCTAAATTAGCTTGTGTTAAACAGAAAAAGACAATATAAAGTGGGTATGATTCCAGTTATTTAAAGTTTAAAAACAAAACTAAACTAAAAAGAGTTAATAATATATATAATATTTATGTGTCTTTAAAAGGCTATAAAGAGTAGCCAGTGTCTGGGAACAGTGGCTCATGCCTATAATCCCAGCATTTTAGGAGGCCACGGCAGGAGGATGGCTTGAGGCCAGGAGTTCAAGACCAGCCTGGGAAACTTAGCAAGACCCTGTCTTTACAAAGAATTTTTAAAATTAGCCAGGCATAGTGCTGCATGCTGGTAGTTCAGCCACTCAGGAGACTGCGACGGGAGGATCACTTGAGCCCAGGAGTTTGAGGTTGCAGTGAGCTATGATGATGCCACTGCATTCCAGCTGGGATGACAGAAACCTGTCTCTAAAAATAAATAATAATCATAAATTGAACAAAGAATAACCAGTAAAAGATTAACACCAAACTTAGGTCAGCAGTAAGTAACCTCTGGGGAGGAGGATATAGTTGGGGAGATTCATCTGGGGGCTTCCAAGGTATTAAAGATGGTCTATTTCCTAATGCATATAATCATGTTCTCTAGTATATGACATTATTTAAAAGTTTCAAATTAATCTTATTTCATTTTAAAAAATAAATTTTAGGCCAGGCGCGGTGGCTCACGCCTGTAATCCTAGCACTCTGGGAGGCCGAGGTGGGCAGATCGTTTGAGCTCAGAAGTTCGAGACCAGCCTGAGCAAGAGCGAGACCCCATCTCTACTAAAAATAGAAAGACATTATATGGACAGCTAAAAATATATATAGAAAAAATTAGCCGGGCATGGTGGTGCATGCCTGTAGTCCCAGCTACTCGGGAGGCTGAGACAGGAGGATCGCTTGAGCTCAGGAGTTTGAGGTTGCTGTGAGCTAGGCTGACGCCACGGCACTCACTCTAGCCTGGGCAACAGAGTGAGACTCTGTCTCAAAAAAAAAAAAAGTAAAAAATAAATTTTATTGTGTATATTTAAGGTATACAACATGATATGGGATACATACAGATAGTAAAATGGTTACTACAGTGAAGCAAATTAACATATCCATCGTCTCATATAGTTACCCTTTTTTTTTTTGTTTTTTTGACAAGAGCTGATAAAAACTACTCATTTAGTAGGAATCCCAAATACAACACAATTTTATTACCTATATTCTTCAAGATCTCTAACTTTGTTCATCCTACATATCTGCTACTTGTATCCTCCGGCCAACATTTCCCCACTTCCTCCCCCTGCACCAAAACTAATTTTAAAAATTAAAGATGATTCATTGCCCTGATGTAAAATTTTAAAAAATTTAAATATGAGCTGCCCTGATTAAAAAGTGGAGGGGAGAAGAGGTTGAGGCAGACCCCGTACACCACCGCTTACCCCACCCCTGTCTCTACTGGAGGCCACGGTGCACCACCAAGATCCCCGTTCTTGGTTTGACGCACATATCCCTGGCTCCTGGGAGTGTCAGCGGCCACCATCTCTCAGCTGAGTCTCTCTTGGGGACCAGCCTTTGGCTGAAAATAGCCATAGCCTGAGTTCACACTCGCTTCCTGGGGAAAGCCCGTGTCCATAGTCAAAGTGTGAATAAAAAGGTACAGCCCTTGACCCCTGATAAGATTCAGGTGTGATGACATAAACATGCAAAATAACAGAAATATCTGGGGTTAATTGAGGAAAAAATGCCAGCTAGATAGATATCACTGAAAACAGATATCACTATAATATGGCACGTTATTATCAAAATTGTATGTTGTCAATAACCTCTTCAACTTGTTGAGATGTTTTTCACGAGTCCTCTTATAGTAACAGACAGATTTTAACATTTACAATACAAAAGTCCACGATGGAATTTTCAGTTTTGTTTTTGAGGATGTGAGGCATTCTTTCATAAATGTAATGAAAACAAAATATACAAGCCCAGGTTGTGCCTTTTAAAGAAATATGTGACTGATCCCACTTCCGTTTGTTGTGATGAGGCTTCCATTTAAGGGCTGATACGTGGAGATAAGGAATTCGAAGTCAAAGGGACAAAATACCTTGAGAGTGATGCCACCATTTATCTTTCAGTCTTGTTTGAGAATCAAATGGTAACTTCCAAGCTCTGGTTCAATAGAAAATATCACACTTTGGTTGGTTCTGCTTAACAACAAGGCGAGCTCTGAGGGGGACTCCCAAGTTATGCAACAAATGGGGAATTTTGAGAGAGGCAGAAAGTATCTATTTTGGCTGAAAATAGAAATGAGTACAAAAATCATCTTAGGGTTCCTGAGTTTCATCTTAAGAGAGGAATGTAAACCCTTGCTATTATTTTGTTTCCTTCCTTCAGTCTTTTTGAGTCACAACGTCTGTTTGGGTGTGAACTCTAGAGCCCTACCTACCTGGGATTTCTAGACACTCCAAGGCTGAGGGATTAATCTAGTGAAATCTCTTTCTAAAAAATGGCACCAAGGAACATTTAGTGGGATAGTATGACAGTTATTACCTCAATGTAAACATAAAGAAGCCAACATACCTCCAAAATGCTTAATCAACTTTCAGCTGGATTATATTAAGGCTCTGCCATCTTTCAACAAACCTAGACCTTTTCAATACTACTCATCCCTTCATTCATTCAACAAAAACTTATTTGGCACCTGTGATGTGTCAGACACAGTGCTTGCCACTAGTGATATGATGAACAAGATAAACATGATCCTTGCCCTTGTGGAGCTTACACTTTATAGGGTCTGTGGCTTCACTGAAAATTGGCAATCTCTATATAACACCGAATGGTAAAGAAAAAGTTTCACTTATAAATCATTCACTCAGAATTTTTGTCCTGTAACTATTTCCCATGAAAAACCATCTATTAGGCCTTTAAAATGGGCTCAGTACTGTTCTTAGTTTCTACCTGAAGAAACGGGCAGTCGTAGCTGGAGAGACAGAACTCGCACATTCGGACCAGCCACTAAGCCGTTCATTTGCTGTTTAGCCTAGAGGGCTACCGAAATTGAAACTCGAAAAGCCTACTCCCAAACTTACCCTAAACGAAGGATTTGGACTGACAGCGATGGTTCCAGGTGGCTGGAACATCACTCACAAAAGTGAAGTACGAGCAAATACCTGTAAAGGCCTTAGGTCAAAGCACTAATCAGCACTAAATGCCGATTTTCAGCAGATGTATTCATCTCAAACTCATTCACGGGTGCTCACCTATCCAGAGACCCACCAAACACAGCCCTCCCGCTCTGATGGTTCGTGGTGTGCACAGCTTATTCCAACGGGTTTAGAGTTGTTTTGAAGAAGGCAGCCACGTTAGTTATATGTTTGAAGCAATACCCCCGAGATCACAGCAATAATTCTCATTTGTGGGGTGCACACTGCATTGTCTCCACAAGGCATCTCTTACTGTCTCCGATTGCCACCAGCAGTCAGGGGCTCCCGGGGGTTAAGTTGCCCAAGGCCACATCGCTAGTAAATGGCAGAGCCAGAATTCAAACCGACTTCCAGACTTCAAATGCCATGCATGTACTTTGAAACAAAATCTAAGATGATTGCACAGATTTTTCTGTTTATTCATTCTGTCTATTCTATGATACTTGTTTCCACCTTCTCCAAGTTTCATCTGGTGTTCAAGGAAGCACGTACCACTGCTGTGTCGAGGTTAAATGGTCTGTTCAGCTATCTCTTTGCTTTAGAGACTTCCTGAAGCTCACGAAATGATAAGCTTGGTTATATTGTCCATCATTCCGATGTGACACTTCCCTTTATCTTATCTTTAATAACCTCTGACATATACAGAAACTTACTCTTAGACCTGGACTTTCTCAACCTACATTCCATTCTGGCATTAGCATAAATGGAACTAAATTGTAAGAATAACTATGAAAATTCCATTATAACTAGCTAATACAATACCCACCACCCTCAATCCTCTAACTAGAGCCACATTAACTTGCCACAGTTCTCCAGACCTTTCATAATTCTGTGTCTTTGGTTATACGGTACTGTTCACGTGAAATATCTTTCCCCCTGTTTCATCACCCAGAAAACTTCCTTTCATCCCTCAGGATGTAACTCAAAGGAAATTTTTGTGATGATATCTCAGATACTCCAAGCAGAGTAAGTTGTTCAAATGGTTGTTTTAAAGTTCTGTGGTCCTATAACCTTACCAGTCACTTACCCATCTATCTGCAGGGTGGTAAGATGATTGAGGTCAGGACTGGTGTCTCAGTCATCTGTGGATACTCAGCTTCTCATGCCAAGTTGGACACAGAATAGGTGCTCTACAAATTTTAATTATTGAGTAGGTAAATCAGTGAAGACAGCAGTCCTTGTATTTGGAAATAAATGTGTCCTCTGCAATGTTTCTTGTAGGGCCTCCTACTTGGGAAAACGAGTCCTTTTTCCTTTCGTAGTAGCATCCCTTGACTCAGCTGCTCAATTCAACTTACCTCCTTTACCAACATCATTTTCCAATTTTTCTACACTTTAAAGTGTGGCTAGCATTTTAGTCTGTTGTAAAGTGTGGGAAGTATTATTTTCAATGTCTTAATTTACTACAAGTATCCTTTGGTCATTGTTCTCCACGTTTTTTGGTAGGACCCTCAGTGTGGCTGTTCTATGCCCTTCCCTGACTCCCCGGTCCTTTCTCCTTAGCCAGTTCTGTCTCCTGGGATGCCATGGCACAGTGTAAAATTCTACATGGGGGAAAAGCACAAGCATTAATCCAAGTGTCTTAGACATAAGTGGATGTCTCCTTCTTACACTAAAACCACACGTGGGCAAAGCAACGGGGTAAATGCAGTCGCTCATTCTGAACAAGCAGAGCTGAATCAGTGCAAGAAAGGACCTCATAGACACACGTATATGAGATAGGACAAAGGCTAAAAACTTAGGCTCTGAAGCCACCTGAATCTAGGTTCGAATCCCAGATCTGCCACATAACATCTAAGTTACCTCAACTTCATCACCTGTAAAATTGTTATCAAAATTATACCCATGTCATAGAATTGTTATATTAATACCTGCCAATTTATAGCATCATGGCCTTGAATTGTCACCTATGAAGTGAAACACTTGGACCAGGAGATCAACAGGTTTACTCCAGCCCTCAAGTGTCCTGTGATTTCGTTGCCTCACGTGTCCCTCTATCTCTTCTGTTAATTCCTTCCTTAGATTTAGAAAAGAAAGGGAGTTAACTGTCATTGTTTAGCACCAGTCTTTTAGGTTTGCCATTAATTGACGGGTCCTTTTTCCCTAAACTCTAAATCCCCACAGGCACATACACAAGAACTAGTTAATAGACAACTCTCAGAGCAGCTGAACTGCTTTCTTTTGGACAGGGGAACTCTTGGCTCAAAGGTTAGATTGAAGATTGTTTTCAGTGCATCTGAAACATTCGTTTCTACTCTTCCAGGTCAGAAAGCATCAGACAAGAGAATTGTGATTATATTCGGCAATGGTTTAAATCTCACAAGAAAACTGTGATGAGTTCTAGATTATTCCACTTAAAAATATAGAGATTTTGAAGAGAATTCAAAGTGGAATTAAACAGTTGAAAAAACAAACGTGAAAACTTTTAAAAACTAGAATCATTTAGCTTAATAAAAAGCGGCAGAAGGCAAACTTAGTAATGGTCTTTAGGTCAGGTGTGGGGACTCACGCCTGTAATCCTAGCACTTTGGGAGGCCAAGGCAGGAGGATTGCTTGAGCCCAGGAGTTTGAGGTTGCAGTGAACTATGATGACACCACTGACTGCACTCTAGCCTGAGCCACAGAGCAAGAGGTTTACTCCAGCTCTTTTATTTAAAAAAAATATATAAAAATAAAAATAAAATAATGGTCTTTAGTCTTGAAAGACTTTAGCAAAAGAATAGTAACAAACAATTTTGAGTCTCTTTTGGGCACAGGACAAGAACATTCCCCTTGTGAGTGCTTGGTGTTAGCAAATACACTTTCACTTTTCCTTATGGCCTTGCATCCAGCTTTCCTGGTCTGTACATTAACCAACGTTTATTGGCCTTCTCAATGTAAGGATATCCATTATGAAAGAGCAGTTTCTAATCTGCATCCTCTTACACTGCTATGAAAGGCAAAGATAATTATAAGGGGTGTGGGTGTGTGAGCTCTATGCTGAAAGTCTGCATTTTCACAACCACCAGGGCCCTTGTCAAGGGCCTTCCTAGCACTCAGAGGAGAGCTGGGACCAAGACCCCCCCCAGAGCCCTCCCTCTCAGCTAGTGAGAGCACTGACTGCACCATGCCCACCTGGGGACTTGAGAACATGTCCATCTTTTTACTCAGGATCATGTCACGTGCCTCTCACATTGGAAAAGAAGAAAAAGGAATGCTTCCCTTTTGTCTTTTTGAGGACCTACAAGCCTCAAGACCACCACAGTCCTCACTGATTGGAGGAGAAAAGCAGCTGGGGTCAAAGGTGGCTGCAGGTTGGAGCTATAATAATAAAGTGGATAAAATGTGTCAGCCTTTGCCAAAGAGGTACATTATTGTTTCAACCCTGTCAACAACCTCATGAAGTAGACACTATTGTCACCATATTTTCCTTATTCCTTTGAGACAGGGTCTCACTCTGTCACCCAAACTGGAGTGCAGTGGCCTCATCATAGCTGACTGCAACCTGGAACTCCTGGCCTCAAGCGATTCTCCTGCCTTGGCCTCCCAAATGTCACCATAGTCAAAGCAGCTAAGTACCTTGCTCAAAGTCACAGCCAGAGAGAAATGAAGCTGAGGTTCAAGACCACATTCTCTTACTCTAAAGCCTGTTTCTTAACCACATTCTGTGGCGACCCTGATCAGGGAGACTCTCATCCCAATCCTGCAGGCTCATAAAGCTGCAGGAGCAGGACGGGGGCTGCAGGGGTGGGTAGGGACCAGATCCCAAAGACGGGGTACTTGGGGTCAGCAGGACGTCCAGCAGCAGAGCAGAGGTTGACATGCAGGTCTTGAGCTAGCCCTCACCCCAAGGATTCCTGCAAAATCCAGACCCCTGGCTAAGCCGAACAGAGGGAAGGATAAAGGCCCGGGAGCAAGGCCATGGATAAAACATCAGCACGCAATGGGCTAAGGTGAGGAAAAGCAGTTATCAGGCAGGGTAAGACCCAGGCTGGATTAGGGTTTAAACCAACTATGAAAATACAGGAGTAGAACTGAGTTTAGACCTGTTTGGATTGGGATCAACATCACAGACTCTTTAAAAGAAGAGGGTTTTCACAGAGCAGTAACAACGGGAAGGACTGACTCATTATTCCAGGAAAGGGTCCCTCTGTCCTCTGTTCTCACTTCAACTGGCATTTGACGTGTGGATGAATACCGTCAAGTCAGTGTGTTCAGCTCTCAGAGCAAGGCAAGGTTCTGTGTGTGTGCTGTAGGGCCAGGGCTTTGTCCTTAGAGCCTTCACGGTTCTTACAGAGCTGATGTAACCATGAAGAGAGACGACATTTATAATGATCTGTACCTTTTCCCCAAATTGTTTCCCCATTGGTGCACTGGCATTTGGAGGGGTGTGCACGTGTGTGTGTGTGTGTGTGTGTGTGTATACATAAATTTACACAAATCCAAATGCCCGGTCACCAGTGGTCTTGACCAACAGTTGCATTCACTGTCTACTCCTTAGATTTTGTACGTTTTCAATTCAGAGCTCTGGGCATCCTGATGCCATCTTTTCCTGCCAGTAGGATTTCATGTACACCCTAAATGCTTTCAACAGGAGATAATGCTGAACAATATCCTCTGCTCAGTAGGTTAACTTCCATTGAGGCATTAACAGGAATATCTTTTTATCCCAAGAAGCACACCTGGAAGAACAAAGCAAACTTTGTTTCTCAACTGAACAAATAGGTTCAGATGATTTATTCTTGTTTTTTGGTTTATAAAACATAACATTACCCTTCTTTCTTAAAGCAAAATTTTTTTTGAAGTCAGAGCCACTGCAGGTATATGATGCAGAGTTTATAGGCTCAGGGTGCAGTTTAGAAGGAAAGGCTCAACTCTGATTTATCTCTTTGTGCCTAGCCCAGGACAAGGAAGAAATAAACCCAGAAATTCATTTGTCAAACATGAACTGATTTAGAATTTATTATTGGGCATAATCATAATGCATTTGTCTTAAACTTACATACTAACCATTTCTCTCATATACCTCTCTATATTTGATTTTTACAACAATTGATCAAGTCAGCAAATAAATATGTGAGTGCTTACCTATAAAGCACTATGCCCAACATTGCAAAGGACATATTACTCACATATTATTCACATTTCTTGCTGGTAATAACTGCTAATACCTATTAAAAGTTAAAATCACATACCCTTTGATCAGGAATTGAATTTCTAGGAAATCACACTACATATGAATTAGTACATGTGTAAAATGGCATCCGTAAGAGTACTCATACAGCATTATTTGTAATAGCTAAAGACTAGTGCTATTGATCATCAATACATGTTGGTTAAATTAAGTTATAGCTTTTTATGAGACTATAAAAAAGAATGCAGGTGCTTTTTCTGTACTGGCTGGAAACTTTGCCAAGATATAATGTTAAATGAAAAAAAAAAGAAAGATGCAGAAGAGTCTTTATAGTATGTTATTATTAGTGTTATATACAATATATCTGAAAAGACGCAAAAGAAACTGGTAACAATGGTTGTCTTCTGGAAGAAAATTGGACCCATCTTTAAATGCCTCAAATTTGACCGCATAGGTTTTTGACATTAATCCCAGGATATGATGGTCAAATGGCGAAGATCACAGCTCTTAGTATGTATTAAAGAGTTATTTTTATAGTGAAAAATAGTACTGGCTTATTCCTAGTCATGTCTCTTTTATATATTTTTACATGTGGGAAATCCAAATTTACTTTCCAATTTTTCACCCAATTGGCAATTTATCCAGTCTTTGAATGGCTTCCAGGTCCTTTCCATCTTGGACAGACTCCAAGTGGACTTTAAAAGGAATAACTCCCTCTGTGTTTGCTTGTGTATCATTTCAGTATTGCCAAGAACAATATTTTATAAAGTTAATGTAAATGCACATGTCCTTAAATGTTAAACTATGAGGGAAATAGATTGCCCGAGGGAAAACAAGACTGCAAATAAGAAGAGTGAGCAAAAGAAAAGAAATCTGACAGAAGTCAAAAAAGAACAAGAAAAATCAAGGATTAAGTTAGCTGGGGTCTGAAGTAAGAAGGATTATGTGTGGGCATTAAGAAACTAAAAAACCATTAAAATCTAGTTTAAAAATATTCCCAGCAGGGGATCCAGGAAAGATTAACCACTGCAGGGGGTTGGCTCATATGCACTTTGTTCTGAACTGCGGGACAGTCATGTTAAAATGGGGTGTGCACCCCATAAAATGTGCAGATTTATCCATTGGGAAGCATAGCTTGTAGCTTTCCAGCCCCCTGCAGCACAGAAGAGCATATAGGACTTGGGGATAAATGTCAATCCATAACTAGCTCAAATGGCATCAGACTACGAGAGCCTGATGAGTTCGTCTCCCAGCAGACCGGAGCAGCAGTTTCAGTACAATCAGACTGTAAGCTCCTGATGAACTGTAAGCTCTATAAGGACAAGAATCACTTGTCTTGTTATCAGTTAAATTTCCAGAGCCTAATACAGGTCCAATATGTAATAAATAGCTCTTGAATAAAAAACTACTTTAAAAGTCTTGTGGAGAGTGGTTAAGACAATGTCCTTTGCTGTCAGAATGATCTGGATTCAAGTACTGGTAAGTCTCTTCATCTGTGAATTTTTGTGAGAATTCAATAAAACAATGCAGGTAAAGCACTTAGCACAGTACCCGGCACACTTAGTGTTTGTTTCACTAGTGTTTGTTGCTATTATTGGTATTATCATTACCAAACTTTGGTGTCACCTCAAACACCAAAACATTCTATAGGAGGAAAATGTGGCTTTCAACTACAGGTCTTTAATTACTGATGAGCCTGCATATTTTCTATATTTTATTGGCCCCAGTGGGCTTTGTGTGGATGTGTGATTTGCTCATTCATTTGCCTCTTGGAGTATTAGATTTCTCATTAATTACTAAGCATTCCTTACATATTTCAGACATGCTTAATAAGTTGTTTTTTACATGCCTTATAAATATTTTTATTTATGTCATTTCTAAAAATTATAAGAAGTTATTAACCTCTTCATCTATGGCCCTACCCTTTTTTAATTTTAGAGAATTCTATCCCATCTCCCAATAATGTATGTATACTATTGTTTCTTTATTTCATTAATATTTTATAACCACAATTCTAATGGCCATAAAACATACCAGCAGGAATTATACCATAATTTATTTAATCAGTCCTCTATCTTTGGATATTTTTTATTTCCTCCAATAGCTTGCTATTTAAAATAATAACCTGACATGCATCTTTGTGCTTTTCTTTTCTCATATTTCGTATGATCAAGACCATAATATGTAAACATTTCATTGTTCTTATACATATGGTCATTCCAGCATTGTCTTACTAAATAACTTCAATGTCGCAGCTCTGTATGCCCATTCACCCTACCATTTTGACTATACTGGCTAGGCACGCTGGCTCACCCTTGTAATCCTAGCACTTTGAGAGGCTAAGTTGGGAAGATTGCTTGCTGCTAAGGGTTTGAGACCAGCCCAAGCAACCATATCTACAAAAAAATTGAAAAAATTAGCTGGGCATAGTGGCACACGCCTGTAGTCCCAGCTACTTGAGGGGCTGAGGCAGGAGGATTGCTTCAGCCCAGGAGGTTGACGTTGCTTTGAGCTATGATGATACCACTGCACTCTAGCCCAGGCAACAGAGCAAAACTCCATCTCAAAAACACAAAATGAAACAAAACAAAACAAAAAAAAAACAGGTCATATTACTAAAGAGAATCAATCTGTATTTGAGAATCCTCCACAAAACATTAGAAAGCCTTAACTCAAAATTTTTTTTATTAACTTGTTTTGCAGAGTAGAAACTTCAGATAGAATGTCCATATAATTTATTGCTAAAATAAGACATTTTGGAGAGTACAAGGGGTCATACTAGGAATTCGGCTGAGACAAGAGGTAGATAAACCAGGGCCATCGTCACCTACTTAGGGGAAGCTTTCTCCAGTATATAATGTGGACTAATGTCGGCAGTCCATAGGCAGTATCTCAATGGGTGACATGTTCTATATATTTGGTCACAATCTGACACCATTGTGTTCCTGGTTCCCACTCCCCTAAACCTTCTCTAAACTGTGCTTGGAGAAGAGTTAGATAAGACACATAATAACAGGAGGGGACACGGGTGTCTAAGATTTCCTTTGGTTTTAGAAAAAGTAGCTATGGGAATACAAAAGAATTGTTTCATTTGCTAGTTCTGCTAGTGAGAGCCTTCCAGTTTGGCTTTCCACCCATGAGCAGCTTTGAGTGAAATCAGTGGTGGCCACAACTGCTTGTATCTGAGCAGAACTGCTTAGGTCTAGATTAAACATTTCTGTAAATAATGATATAAATTTCATTGGTTAATTGCCACTTTCTAAATCTTCATTTTTTGAAATATGTCACAAAACCATTTACAGCCATGTAGACATGGACTTAAACTGGCTCCTGCTACTTAAGCAAACTTCAATAGGGGAGGAGATGGATGAATACACTTTTAATTTCCTCTCTGGTATGGTGGCTTAACTAATGAAGGTAAAGCTAACAAACAATAAATGTGACCTTTGTCTAACATAATAGCAAATAAGCATCTCAGAATTTTAGAGCTGGATGAAATTTTAGAGTTAACCTAATATAACACATTTATTTTTAAAATGAGAACACCAAAGCCTAGTGTGTTGAGTGACTCATCTAAGGATGTACAGCTAGTTAAGGATGAGCTGAGACAACTACCCATGTCTATGACTTCTAGTCCAGTGGTCTTTGGACCACTGATCTTTGTGTCACCACTCAGAACCACGTTTTGTTGTTGTTGTGAGGATGTTTGACTTCTCCTCTTGGGGCAAGTAAATGCAAAGTATTTGTCCCCATTATAATGTTATAGAACACTAGTGAGAGAGATGTTTTCAGACTTGCTTCTCAGTAGATAATTGACCATTCAGTGCTTGCAATAGAAGCACATAAAGCTTACATTGAAGACACTGGGGGAAAAAAGACAAAAATAGGCTTAATCAAAATGAAAATGCTCTACAAAACAAACTGATTGCCTATTGTTTTGCTTCGCCAATGGAGATATAAATTCACTTGGCCTTGATGGAAGGACAATGAGGAGATGATTGATCTGCTTGTACACTATGTCAGAGAGACCAGAAAATTACGAAGGGAACTTAAGAAATAGGAAAATTCCAAAATTTATCTTCACTAAAGACATTATCCTTTTGAACTAAGCTTTTCAAAATGTAATCACAACTGGTATCTCTGAGATCCTGTTTCTAAGAGGGAAGCCTGCTTTTCTCATCACTTTAGCGAACAGCCAGGCAGCCTGCATTGCTCGCCAATCAGCGCTGAACCTTGGTCCTCACAAAAGCCTGGGAGACAAAGTGCTGGTGAGGACTGCACCAGCCATCACCAAGCTCAGAGCAGGAGGGGAGGGTGTTGAGGAAAGGGTTCTGTGAGGAGAAGAATTTCAGTGCAGCAATTATGAAAGGAGACACAATTGAAGAGTGAAAGGGGCGGAACCGTTTGAATTCAAGTCTACACGTCAGTCACCCTCGTGCAAGGGATGTCCTCCCCTGGTCATGTTCTCAACAAATGTTTCTCTCACACAGTCCCATCCTAATCTGCATGTTCCTCAATAATGATCTAGAAGTCATTCTCTGTCTCTGCTCCAAAGATTAGGGGTGGGAAAGGACCCCTAATCAGAAAGAGAATGTGGGTGAAGGACAGGACTGTTCAGAGAAATGTAACTTCATAGAACAATTTCATCTCCATGAGGGCAGGGATCTTTCTTTGTCCCATGAATGTGTCCTAAGCCCTTAGAACAATGCCTGACTCATAGAATACTTTTAACAAATATTTGTTAAATGAATGAGCCAACTTCTGCATCCTTAACCCACGAGGATGGTAAGAAATGACCCTCTTCCAGGGTTTTACCAAAATTTGATCATCGTACTCAGGAAATAACATCTCTACTTTCCAATCTGTTCTGGTCACTCTAGCTATCCTTGTCGGCCAAGCCTGCGGTGGTTCTCTGAGACCTCCGGCTGGCACTCAGGTGCTTCCCTGCCTGGCAGAGCAGAGGAACCTGTGGTGAGGCCAGGAGCCCCAGGTCTGAAGGGTATCAGGTCTTTCCTTTGAGGCCAGGAAACAATGCACAACTCCTCTGACAGATGTGGCCAACAGCCAGGGAGCTCTTGGCCAGGTTTGCGTGTGTGTTTGGGGGGCGGGGGCGGGTCCCTTTAAGCTAAAGGGTTCTACCTTTTTCTTTTCTTTTTTTTTTTTTTTTTGAGACAGAGTCTCGCTCTGTTGCCCGGGCTAGAGTGCCGTGGTGTCAGCCTAGCTCACAGCAACCTCAAACTCCTGGGCTCAAGCAATCCTACTGCCTCAGCCTCCCAAGTAGCTGGGACTACAGGCATGCGCCACCATGCCCGGCTAATTTTTTCTATATATTTTTAGATGTCCAGCTAATTTCTTTCTATTTTTTTAGTAGAGACGGGGGTCTCACTCTTGCTTAGGCTGGTCTCGAATTCCTGAGCTCAAACTATTGGCCCACCTCAGCCTCCCAGAGAGCTAGGATTACAGGCGTGAGCCACCACGCCCGGCCAGGTTCTACCTTTTTCTTTTCTGCTTCTCTAAGCTGATTTCCTCAGACTTTATCCTATCTTATGTTTTTGACTTTGGGAAATAAAAGCCACAAGAAGTTCTAGGATTATTCTGCATGCCTCCCTGACTCGTACCTTCCTCAAGGCACTGATGCACGGACTTTGCTACAGACTTAAATGGAAAGTGGAAAAGGAAAGATTAAAACACAAAGCACCATAAATATCTGAAAATATTATCCAGCCATATAGGTACAAGACCTGGTGCACATGGTTAAAGCAACTCTGAGACCTCATGGCTATTCCATGAGGCTATTCCATGGCTACACAGCAGCTTAAAATTAAGAAAGAAAAAAACCTGAATACATCCTTCTCTAAACTCTAATATGGAAAGGAAATGCACATTTGGTAACTTTTTTTCTTTGTCTAATTATCCTCCTACAACCAGCATTTAAAAGAAACTAATCTCTTCTATAAAATGCTTGGATGTTATGATGACTACCAGCTCAAAAAACATTAAAGCCACTTCAGTCAAAGGACATAGACTAGGTTTCAAGACACTTGGCTTATGTGAATTTATATTTGTAATAGAATTTAATAGTCTTTTCTTTTTGTGAGAAGGATGAGCATTATTGATCTAACATTTTAATACATTTTAGGGGCATGACGAGCCTGAATAATAAAAGCATCTTTCCCTTATCCCATCTAATGCAGAGAAGCTTCCTGGAAGGAACTAGTTTGGAAGGAAAGGGGAGCAATTGCCTTGCAGGTGAGGATGGGCAGAGTGGGAGGATTCTTTAGGACTTTAGATGTGGGTTTCAAGAAAAATGAAAACAGGAAGTCATGTGAGAAGATGCAATTATGGGGCATATTGATTTATAAATTATTACACAAAGACAACAAAGGCTTGATAGCAACCTTTAGAAATTCTTTCCTGTTCCCAAGTGGTAGGAAATAGGAATGTCATGGAAATACTTCAAGTGGGAAAAAAGCCATAGCTAAATCCCTGAAGTAACGTACAATTTCTCTTCCTTATTCCTATCAGCTCCCTTTTGCACCCTATGTCACCATCAATGTTCCTGAAGAAACCTGTCTATACTTTATGTCTCCAAGTGATTATAATGATCAGAATTCCTGCAACTCCTTCGTACTGTCATTTTGCTGTGACCTTGGGACAGCTCATATTTCAGTCCTAGCTGGATCTCTGCTATAATCTGAGTACATACCATGCTAAAGACAGAGAAATGCTTCAAAATTAAGTAGAGACCAGTTAAAACACTATCACTCTTTACTCTGTGCCTATTGAACGCTATTATAATTGTTTACATTTTGAAAACCAAACCATATAAAACAGGGATATTTTCGAAGAGAATATTTATGTGGCATTTTGTTGCAGGAAAGGGTAATTGCAAAATAGATGTTCCCCTAATTCAAGGTTAGCTAACCTCAAGTTATTATAGTTGGGATAAACCATGTTTTCTAAAATACTTTTTAACATGTATTCATTCACTTTTCAAGCCAATGAAAACATCAAAAATCAACTTGGTCACCTTTTCTTAACCCAAGTCCAAATCATGGGTACAGTCCCATAAAATTTAAGCCATCTATGTAATTCCAAAAGTTTTTTTTTTTTATTCAAAGGCCATGCTAATCTTCTCTTTATCATTCCAATTTTAGTATATATGCTGCCAAAGCGTGCACTAATTCCAAAGGTTTGAAAGTCCCATCCTACCTTCTATTATTCCTGTCTTTTGGGCAAGCCTTGTTTTCTCTATTATACCGACATAAATTATGAAAGGCAAATAATTGATTTGAATGTATTTTCCAGAACTATTGAGGTCATTGTGCTACTGTCAAGCCTTACATAGCATCTGCTCTGATACTACCTTCTATACCAGACTTTGCTACCTCTTCATGAAATACAACTAAACTTAAGAGGTGAAGCAGAACTCAGGTCTATTTTTTAAAGACTTTATAATAAATTTTGATCCCAGGTAAAAATTTTCTGTTTTTCATCATGCCCCAAAATTCTTCTTCATTAAGCACAGGCCATCAAGTAATGCTGACATACTTTTCTAAGAAATAGAGTTTCTTGAAGTGACTAATTAAACCACAATATGAAATCATACTTTCTGGTGTAAAATTACTCACACCTTTAAAAACCGGATACTTGTATGTCATATTGACCAGAATCCTCAAGAATGAAAGATTCCCCTCTGAAAAGGCTCAAATCTTCCTGTGTGTCAGGTACTAAATAGAAAGCAGCCTTTGCTGTGGGCTCAGGAGCATTCCTTGCTATGCATACTGAAATCTGTCCCTAATCAAAGTGGTGGGACATAAGACTGCAGATCAACAGGTTATGATTGCAAATTTTCAGATATTTTGAATAACAACATGGGAAAACACACCTGATTATTTTCTTCAGCATTTGGGATTATGTTATATAGGCTGTTGAATGAGTATCTAAAAATCCTGTTGAAGTTACTATTTGGCAATAAGAAACTAAATTCACGGATAATTACACATGCAAAGAAACTAATTAAAATAATATTTCATTTTGTTAAATGACTTTATAATGTTAAGAAATGGAAAGGTCCTCTGGGGAATGGCTTGGAGCATGACGGCCCAAGGCGCGCACTCCCACAGCTGCTGGGAGTGTTGGTTGCTGATGGCTCACACCTGAGTCTCTTTCAGCACATCTCCCTCCGCCAAAAGCGTTGCCTTGCATATTGCTTCCTCCCCATGAGCACCCCAAATTTAATGAGTAGTCAATAAGAGGGTAAAAGGTCTGTCCTCTTGCCTCAATTCAGGATGAATTTTCTGAAAGGAAATCCCAGCTCCAGAGCTCACTATGAGATTGTCTGAGGTCTCTAATTACAAATGGTTCACAGTTCAGCTTCTCCCTCTGTCCATCTCTGCTTCCCCCAATCCATTACCGGCGTGTTCCCAAGAGCACGCCCCAATTATCCTCCCGCCCACAAATCTCCAACTTATATCCAGGGAACTCGACCTGAGACAGTTGCTACAGAGAGGGGCCTGGAAATCTGACTCTAAAATGAGATTCTGGAGCTGAATCACCTGCCAGCCAGCTTGTCAAAGAGAACCGCATCCCTGGTGAGTGGAGTATTCAAAGCACCTGCCATGCTTGGCCACGTGATTACTAATTTGACTCCAATCATGCCAAGCTGTGTCCCAACCTAGCTACCTGTATTTAAAATAAATAAGACAGGACTTAATGCATTTAGTGTTTTGACTTTCTCTCGCTATAGCTTGGACAAGACTGCCACCTCCTGGAGAAGCTAATGAATATTGGGGACGGAGGCGCAATTGGGGAATCAGCGCTACGAAATTGTGTGCGACTCGTCGCCATCTCCGTATCTCTGCATGACAATTCCTAACGTTTATAACCTCTATGAACAGGTTTTTGCATAGAACCAAGACTTCAAAGAACTTGCACATCGCAGTGTTTTTACGTGAAAATTTAAATAAAAGTTATTTGTAGAGCACTATGTACCAAGTGCTTTAATTCTTAATCCTCACAACAACCCTATGAGGTAGGAACTACTATCATAAACATTGCGGATGAGGAACCTGAGTTTTAGGAACGTTAAAGCTCCAGGGCCCCGAAGCGGAATCACCACCTGGATAGTCGGAACTCCAACGACTGGCTAAAACAAAAGCTCCCTTCCTAGGTAAGCGCCTCGCGCACTACCCGGCATGCGCAGAAAGACACTGACGCACTTCCCTAGGAGCGATAAAAGGCGGGCCCTGACCGGGCCGCTACGATCCCGGCGTTCCTTGCGTACCGCCACCAGGATGGCGGCGCCCATGCTGCGGCTTTTTTCTAGGAGCTGGTGGTCTAGTGCCCAGGTCCCGTCAGGAGTCTTGCCCCTGGGGAACCGTAAGGCTCACTCGGGTGCTCAGGGGTTACTGGCGGCGCAGAAGGCTCGGGGTCTGTTCAAGGATTTCTTCCCGGAGACTGGTACGAAGATAGAGCTCCCGGAGCTCTTCGACCGTGGCTCGGCGAGCAACTTTCCCCAAACCATTTACTGCGGCTTCGATCCCACAGCTGACTCGCTTCATGTGGGGCATCTGCTGGCGCTGCTGGGCCTGTTTCATTTCCAGCGAGCGGGCCACAACGTGATCGCGCTGGTGGGAAGCGCCACGGCACGCCTGGGAGACCCGAGCGGCCGCACCAAGGAGCGCGAGGCACTGGACGCAGAGCGCGTGCGAGCTAACGCGCGCGCCCTGCGCCGAGGGCTCGAGACCCTGGCGGCTAATCACCAGGAGCTCTTCAATGATGGGTGTCCCTGGGGCAGCTTCACCGTGCTGGACAATTCAGCCTGGTACCAGAAGCAGCAGCTGGTGAATTTCCTGGCGACAATGGGCGGTCACTTTCGCATGGGCACGCTGCTGAGCCGGCTGAGCGTGCAGGCTCGGCTCAAGAGCCCCGAGGGCATGAGCTTGACCGAGTTCTTTTACCAGGTGCTCCAGGCCTATGACTTCTATCACCTGTTTCAGCGTTATGGATGCAGGGTCCAGCTGGGAGGATCTGATCAGTTGGGCAACATCATGTCCGGATACGAGTTCATCCACAAGTAAGAGCCTTTAGACCCAGGAGAAATACTGGGCCAAATAATTTACACACTAGTAACCTGTGTTTCTCAATTAGGATTATGGAGTGCCGTGTTGGTTTTATCCGCCCCCCACCCTTAAGCGTCCACAATGGCGTTAATAACACTGCTAGTGAGAACTAAAGGGCTAATTTAAGGGTATTAAGAGTAAGGGAACTAGAACTCTGCGGCAAATAGACTACAGGTCAAGATTCTGTGTGTCTGTTTTGCTTCCCGTTAGTCTCCCTCTCAGTTTCTGAGAAACTGTTGTTCAGGTTTGGTTTGTACCTGTATGTAACTTGGGCCTTCTTGAGTAACACGTCTGCCTTAGCTCTGCACCCACCATGAAGCTCAGTGTTACTCTTTGGTTGACATCCCCCCAAATTTTTTTCAGCTCCAAATATTGACAAGTAACGGAGGTTTTAATAGCATTTTCTTGAGGGAGATGAAGTAGAGGACTAGCCCAGGTGCTACAGAGGCAAGACTCATTTTTAAAACATCTCCTTTAGTGTCTCCGCCCGGCTGCGCTTTCACCCCACTTTACTCTTCCCATGCAGCCTTTCAGAATCTAGTCGAGTTCCTAGTTATGCAGCACCTGCCTTCGGCTTGTCCAGAGCCACTCATGCAATTGTAGTTCAGAATGGCAAAACAGAGTGAATGCTATAACAGTACAAAAGAGGGACAAGAATCCAGATTTAATAGGTCAAGGAAGTTTTCTTGGAGCAAGTTACTAGACTGAAATCTGAAGAGTGAATAGTGGAACCTACCACTACTTGTGTGTGAGGCACATAATGAAGTCCTTCTTTATGCATAGGTTGACTGGAGAAGATGTATTTGGAATCACTGTCCCTCTAATTACAAGTACAACTGGAGCAAAGCTGGGAAAGTCCGCTGGCAATGCTGTTTGGCTAAACAGAGATAAGACATCTCCATTTGAATTGTATCAATTCTTCGTCAGGCAGCAAGATGATTCAGTGGAAAGGTGAGTTCTTAATAGTGGCTGAGAAAAATAAACACCATAAATTCCTGATGTAATTTTAGCCACTGGATCTCTACGTGCCCTTATAGTTCTTTGTTTTTTACTTTGTCTGTTTACACATAAACCAGTACATCACAGAACAGTGCAATTTTTACTGTGTTCTAAAGTTAAAACCTTTTTGTTGGTCAAAGCAGAAAACAAACCACAGTGGTTGGCTAGAAAACTTAGAGCTAAGTTTGTGATCTATGTCTAGCATGTTTATAGGATTTTATCACTTGCATATTCTAGTTCTTTCACTCCTCTCTGAAACTTTACTACCCTTATTTTCCCTTTGTCTCTTCTCTCACAAATATGACTCTGAAGATCCTTTTTAAAAAAGATTTTCTGGCCAGGCATGGTGGCTCACACCTGTAATCTTAACACACTCACGCCTGTAATCCTAGCACTCTGGGAGGTCGAGGTGGGAGGGATCACTTGAGGTCAGGAGTTCGAGACCAGCCCGAGCAAGAGTGAGACCCCCCCCCCCATCTCTACTAAAAGCAGAAAAATTAGCTGGGCATCATGGCTTGCACCTGTAGTCCCAGCTACTCGGGAGGCTAAAGCAGGTGGACTGCTTGCAAGCCCAGGAGTTTGAGGTTGCTGTGAGCTAGGCCAACACCATGGCACGCTACTCAGGGCAACAGAGTGAGACTCTGCCTCAAAAAAAATTAAAATTAAAAAATGATTTTCTGATTAATTCATATTGCCTTAAATGCTTAGAATATAAATTAATGAGAAAACACATATACCTGCAACAAAAAGTGAAAAAAATTTCATTTTGATATTGCTGTATTATCAAAATAATCTAAGAATACTTTAAAATTTTTAAAACATATATGACTTTCCTGTAAAACAAACACTGTTGAAACCAGGCACAGTGGCTCACACTTGTAATCCCAGCACTTTGGGAAGACCAGCCTGGGGAACATAGTGAGACCCCATCTTTACAAAAAGTTTTTTAAGAAAAATAAACCAGGTGTGGTGGCGTGCACCTGCAGTCCCAGCTACTCGGGAGGCTGAGGCAGGAGGATCACTTGAGCCCATAAATTTGATGTTACAGTGAGCTATGATTGGGCCCCTGCACTCCAACCTGGGCAGCAAACCCAGACCCTGTCTCTTAAAACACACACACACACACACACACACACACTCTTGAGCAAATTACAGAAGACCGACATAAATGGAGAGTTATGCCATATTCATAGTACAGAAAGGTGTCAGTTCTCAATTTTATCCACATATTCAGTGCAATGCCAACCATCTCTAAAGAGGCTTTTTTTGTGGAACTTGACAAGCTCATTCTAAGATTTACATGGAAATAAAAAGAGCTAAGATGGATGTTTTTGAAGACTAGAGTGGAAGATACCATGCCTTATTACAAAATTACAGTAACTAAGAGTTTTTTTCGGCCGGGCGCGGTGGCTCACGCCTGTAATCCTAGCACTCTGGGAGGCCGAGGCGGGTGGATTGCTCAAGGTCAGGAGTTCGAGACCAGCCTGAGCGAGACCCCGTCTCTACTAAAAATAGAAAGACATTATATGGACACCTAAAACTCTATATAGAAAAAATTAGCCGGGCATAGTGGCGCATGCCTGTAGTCCCAGCTACTCGGGAGGCTGAGGCAGTAGGATCGCTTAAGCCCAGGAGTTTGAGGTTGCTGTGAGCTAAAGCTGACACCACGGCACTCACTCTAGCCTGGGCAACAAAGTGAGACTCTGTCTCAACCAAAAAAAAAAAAAAAAAAAAAAGAGTTTTTTTCATTTAGATTTTGGAGCATGCTTGATAATATAGTCCTAGGGTTTTGATGTATCAAGAACTGATAATTTTTTTGAAGATTTCATTTTCTAACTAGTTCTAGTGTATAGAAATACAATTAATTTCAGTATATTACCTTTGTATCCAGCAACCCTGCCAACTCAGTTATTAATTCTAATAATGACTTCTAGGTTTAAAGTACAAGTCTAAACGTACAGTTAAGGGACTAATGGAACAGGTTAGAGAATCCAGACAGCCCATGTAGTCACCTTATCTCTGAAAGGTGGCACTGCAGTTTGGTAAGACAGCCTTTTCAATAAATATTGCTTGGGTAATTAGATGTCTATACTGGGCGAGGGGGGTGCATGGAACTTTAACCTTACCCATAGTACACAAAAGTCAATTCCAGGTAGATTATAGACCTAAATCTGTAACAAAAGATTTTAGATGATAAATATCTTTATGACTTCAGGATAGAGAAAGATTCTTAAACAGGACACAAAAGGAAAAAATTGATAGACTAAATTAAAATTAAGATCTGTTCATCAAAAATCAGTTAAGAGTGGGAGAAGGGCCGGGCACGGTGGCTCACGCCTGTAATCCTAGCACTCTGGGAGGCCGAGGCAGGTGGATCACTCGAGGTCAGGAGTTCGAGTCCAGCCTGAGCAAGAGCGAGACCCCGTCTCTACTAAAAATAGAAAGAAATTATCTGGCCAACTAAAAATATATATAGAAAAAATTAGCCGGGCATGGTGGTGCATGCCTGTAGTCCCAGCTACTCGGGAGGCTGAGGCAGGAGGATCACTTGAGCCCAGGAGTTTGAGGTTGCTGTGAGCTAGGCTGACACCACAGCACTCTAGCCTGGGCAACAGAGCGAGACTCTGTCTCAAAAAAAAAAAAAAAAAGAGAAGATACTTTCAGTACATCTACCTACCTCATAAAGAGCTAGTATTCAAATTAATATAAGGAATTTCTCTAAGCCAGTGAGAAAAAGACAACTCAGCATAAAAATGAAAAGAGACTTGAGCAGGTACTTCACAAAAATCCTACCCAAAGGCCAAAAACATATGAAAAAGGTGCTTAGCCCTAATAATGTGAAGAAAAATATAAGATAAAGGCACAGTGAGATATTATTATAGACCTTCCAGAATGGCTAAACAAAAGAGCTGGCAGTACAATGTGTTGGTGAGAATGTTCGAAGGTGAAGCTAGCGTAAACTTACAGAACCACTTTGGAAAAACATTTGGCAGTACCTACTAAAGCTGAATATGTACGTAACCTATGATCCGGCACTTCCTCTCCTGGGTGCATACCCAGCAGAAATTAGCGTATCTGTACGTCATGAGAAATATGTGGGGATTTATAGCATTATTAGCAATTGTCCAAAAGCAGAAACGACACAAAGGTCCACAGTGGAATAAATAAATACACTGTGGGATATTCATAGCATGGAATGCTGTACACGCAGCATCATGGATGCATCTCCTAAACATAAAGTCTTAAAGTCAGGCAAATCTAAGTGATACTCTTTAGGGAGGCACACTGAGTTGTTAAAAGTGTAAGAAAAACAAGTGATTGCCATGAAAGGTAGAATAGAAGTGAAGTTGGAGGGGACGTGGAGGTGTGTGATATATTTGGGCTTCCCCAGCTAAGGGTAATGTATTTCTTAACCAAGGTGATGGTTCCATAGATGTTTGTTTTATAATGATTCATTAAGCTGGATCTTTCTAATTAATGTATTTTTTTCGATGTGTTATGTCTCACCAAAGAAAATGTTAAAAAGAGGCTACACATAGGATGATATTACAGTCATGCATCTCTTAACAATGGGGATGCATCGTTAGGCGATGTTGTGGTTGTGCGAACATCAGAGTGTACTTACACAAATCTAGGTGGCATAGCCTGTTGCTCCTAGGCTGCAAACTTGTACAGCACGTTACTGTCCTGAATACTGTAAGCAGTTGTAACACAATGGTAAGTACTTGTATCTAAATGTAGAAAAGGTACAGTAAAAATATGGTATTATAGTTTTATGGACCACTGTTGTATATGTAGTCTGTCATTGACCGAAACATTTGTTATGTAAAGCATGAGTGTATTTATGTCAGTTTTTAAATTGCACAATACTTATTTATGGGTACATACACATAAGAGTACAAAAACATGCTTGGGAAGGATGCATACAGATTTGGATTAGTGGTTGTCTCTGGGGGCAAGGAAGGGAATGCGATAGGACTAGGGCTTCCATCTGTATCTAGACTATTTCATTACTTTGAAAAAGGACAATTGAAAAAGTGACAAAACAGTAACACCTTAAACCTGCATGGTGTGTGCATGGATGTCTATTGTTTTCAGTACTTTTCTACATGTTATGTTTTATCTTTAAAAATACAAATTTTAAAGTAAGCAGGATATTCTTTAATAGGTAAGGAAGCTGGAGATAAAAAATTAGGTATGTGACATAAATGTAACACTTTATTTTTTTGTCCCAAAGGTACCTGAAGCTCTTCACTTTTCTGCCCCTTCCAGAGATTGACCACATTATGCAGCTGCATCTCAAAGAGCCAGAAAAGCGGGGTCCTCAGAAACGACTTGCTGCAGAAGTAACAAAGCTCGTTCATGGACGAGAAGGACTGGATTCTGCTAAAAGGTAGCCTTTTAGTATAATTAATACTTGATAAAGTTACTTAGTTGACAGACATGAGAAAATCGGGAGGTATGCTGTTTTAGGGTTATCTTGTCATTTATCACTGACAAGAATTGTCAGTATTCAAGTGCTTTAAAATAGCCCCTGTTTATTAGAAAGATTATCTTACATTATATTTATGAATTATGCCAAATACAATAGATGTTTCAGAAAGCGGCACTCCATAATTGGTTGATGGGTATTAGAACATGGATTTGAATAAGCACTTTCATGATATGGCCCTTAAAATATGTTTTTCAGGTGTACACAAGCCCTTTATCATAGTAGCATAGATGCACTGGAGGTCATGTCTGATCAAGAGTTAAAAGAGTTGTTTAAAGAAGCTTCATTTTCTGAATTAGTTCTCGACCCTGGAACAAGCGTCCTAGATACATGCCGCAAAGCAAATGCCATTCCAGATGGTCCCCGAGGGTAAGATTATTTAACTTTTAGATTCATAGTTAATTCACAGCATGTTTCTAGAGAGGGTGTTTTCCTGATAATGCTTTAATGACATCTCATTCCTTATAGAAGTTAGATTAGTCCAAGAATAAAGTAAAAACCGAGAGTATTTATTGTTAAAAATACCTTAAGTTTTCTATAAAGTAGAGTAGTCTATACTGTCTCTTATTAAGTCTAACCCAGTCAGTTTTTCCTCCAACATTTGAAAAGTCTTGTGTTTGAGGGGCCACATTGTTCAGTAAATACAGCCCTGAGGGAACAGATGATTCTCTATCCTACTCAGTCTGTATCCTCTTTATTTTGGGAGGCAGGGACAGTTACCCAGCCTATTTAAAATATTAAATTTATGCAAATGAAAGCATATAATTTCTTAAGACTATTAGGAACTACATAATATTCCCTTGGGAATTACATTTTTCTTGTAATTCTTGTAATTCTTGAGAATATTTTAATTCCTCAGTTATGTGGTATTATTAGGGAATAAATAAGATGTTCCACAAATAGTAATCAGACATGCGATTGGTTCTTACCATTTTAAGTGAGCAGTGAGATGGAGAAGAAAAGCTTTAGTTAGCCAGAAGACTCTGGCTACCTCATCTACAGGAGTTCTAGCATAAGTCAAAGTTATCAGCCCATGGCCACGATTATAAATGACATTTGTTATATTATAGTTGCTCTTTCAATTGTTTTGGATTATTTGCCTCTATCCTGAAGAGCCCTAGATTACTCCATATGGAGGAAGGACCCATTGTCTCCCTTTGCACCTGCCAGTCCACCTTATTGATTCCCTACTGTGCCGGTTTATTTAATGTACACTGAATTTGAGCATGGTGTCACATACTTCCCGACAGTGAGTCACTGATGCTAAGGATTTTCCTCACTGTGGAAGCATTTTTTATGGTGTGTTTGCTGATACTGGAAGTTTTACCACTATGTAAAGATGACACCACATCTGATTTAGCCAGTTCTAAGTAATACTGATTGTATTTTTTATATTGTATAAACTAAATAGGGTTGGTTCTATGCATTTAAACAAAACAGAACATGATCTGCAAACTGTAGCAAACAGACTAAAATAATGCTTCATAAAGGAAAGATTTTCTGTCCTTGAATAATCTAGACTAGAATTTATTAGATAAGCTACTGATTTTCTATTTCTGAAATCAACCAATTTCATTTTTAAGAGAATTTTTCTTTTGCTGAGCATCGTGGCTCACACCTATAATCCCAGCACTTTGGGAGGATCAATTGAGACGAGCCTGGGCAACATAACATAGCAAGACCCTCATCTCTAGAACAAATAAGAAAAATTATCCAAGCATGGTGTGGTGCACACCTGTAAGTCCTAGCTACTCAGGAGGCTGGGGCAGGAGGGTCATTCGATCTCGGGAGTTTGAGGATGCAGTGAGGTGAGGTGAGCTATAATCAATCCACTGCACTCCAGCCTCGGCCACAGAGCAAGACCCTATCTCAGGGGGAAAAAAAGAAAAAGAAAAATTTTCTTCATTTTAGTCTAACAAACAATTTCCTATTATTTGCATAGTCTCTGAATATAATTTGCACAGATTTTTCAGTTTCCTAAAGATTTCTGTAGATAACACTGTAGTTTGTAGCCTTTTGTCTCATGGGTACCTTACTAAAAGCAACACTGTTCTTCCATTTTTGGAAGTTTCTTTTCTGTGACTTTTTTCTGGGGAACATTCCAGAAAGTACCTCCATTATTCCTATTCACTTCATTTTAAAAGCTACCACCAACCAAATAGTTCTATTAATAGCAAGAGCTGTGAGATAGCCCAACTCTTTTTCTCCACTAACCAAGAAACCTACCATTACCATTATGCCTTACATCTGCTCCTTTTGAAGAGCATTTAAAAGAGGCAGAATCTAATAGAGTAAGCTTGAAGGTTGGAACAATTCAATGCTAAATGGTCTCAATTGGAGAGCCTCTGAAATTTAAGGGAAATAATCTTTTGGGGGGAGAGGTCAACAGTGACTGGATCACTCTAGTTACTAAACATTTCTATTTTTAGGTATCGAATGATAACAGAAGGTGGAGTCAGTATAAATCACAGACAAGTAACAAATCCTGAGAGTGTTTTAGTTGTCGGACAACATATTCTCAAGAATGGACTTTCTTTACTTAAAATAGGGAAAAGGAATTTTTACATTATAAAATGGCTTCAGTTGTGATGAAAAACCCTTCTGGTTGTTCAAACAAACTTATCCATCATTCATTCTCAAGACATGAAAGGTTGGCTCCAGAACTTACACCTTCGCTTATGCAAATCAGAAAAACAGTGGAGTATACACTATGCCTCAAGTGTGAGTAATTTCATTATTTTTATGGGTTGGTTAATAAATAAGGTGTCTGTTTAGTGATGGGATATTTTATTTCTGATCCACAAACATTAAGGATTATCATCGAAAACCATGATTTCCAGGGTTAATCTTTTTTATAAAAAATTATATTTCATGAAAGAAAGAAATGCTGTCTTACCTATCCCTACCCTTCTTGCTCTCCTTTTTGAGAGATAAAAGTAAGAGCAATGAAAGAGGTAGTGCAAAGGAAGGAATTGTGGCTGTTTTTTGTCAGGTAAGGAGCATGATCTCACCAGTGTTATGTACTGGTTATAAAACCAGCAATGCCTCCAGTATCCACATTAGAAATGGGAAAAACCACTATTAGAAACTTGTAGATTTCTGATTTTTTTTGTTGTTTAGGAATAAAGTTAGATGAGGCCATAGTTGGTATTAGAAATTACAGTCAGAAAGTTTCTTTTCTAAGAAAACAACAAAAATCAATACTTGACTTTCCAGGCAGTTTTTCTAGTCCCTTACCTGTGTTCCACTATAATTCTATTGACTCACAGCCTTGTTTTTTTGAGTGAATTCGTAAGGTAGCAATATTTTATAAATTTAGAAACTTTTAAATTAGCTTTAACTTTCAACCTCTGCTGCTAAGCAGACTCCAACTTAAGTAACTGAAAAGTTAAGTAACCAAAGAAAATAAAAGAGGCAAATCTTATACCAAATATGCAATCATGTGAAAATATGAAAAGGTACCCAGGTAAGGAAAGTTTTCAGGTCAAAACTTAAAGGATTTAGAATCAAGACTGAGTTCAGCTCTGCAAACATTAGGCAAGTTAATTCTCCAGAACTGTTTCCACATCTGCAAAATCAAGGTAATGGCACCCCCATTTCCCTAAGGATCAAGTGAATCACACACAAAATGGTTAATCATTTCTTCTGAAAACCTTACAGGCAGGAGAGCATGGCTTTAGTGTTCAAATTCTAGCCATTTACTACCTGGATAACTTGGAGCAAGTAATGTCTTTTTATATGCAAAAATGTAGATATAATAATACCTCATTCAGTTGTGAGGATCCAATAGGAAAAAAGTCATATAACTTTTGGGACACTACAAGGTGTATTGTTCCAAAGTAGATTTAGGTGTTAAAAAGCTATAGTTTATTTAAACCTTTCTCTTGGAGAAAAGTTAGGAATAATTCAGTTATTGACAAACTTTAATGTCATTTCATACCAGCAATTTTATTTATACAGCAAGAACATGCAGGTGTCTATTATAAATGTCAGAGATCATCTCTACATTTCAGAACTTCACTCAGTTTAAGGGACAACAAAGGAAGTGCTTTTTTCTTTCCATTTTAAGATTCTTGCCTGTGTTTTTCTTTGTACCAAGTGTGTAGTACTAGCAAGTGCATTACCATAGCATGTCTTGAAAACTAACGTTTTCAATTTGAAATGTTTGATGTGGAGAAAGGTGCATCTTAAGTTTTTTTTCTTCCTTACAAATTCAAAAGGCTAGAAGGGTAGTCATCTAATATACTATCTATCTGGAAAAAGTATATCATGGATGGTTATAATTTCAAAACTGATGTATAATGACAGAATAATTTTCAAGTGTGCTAACATTGTGGTAGCATGTATTCTGTCAAAATGGATTATTAACAGATTCAAAGTAGTACCACATATCAGACTAATTTGGAGATTTTTATGTTTGAGATCAGTTGCCGAGCCTGTTGTTTCTTAGTAAATCTGCTGTAAGCGAAAGTCAACGTACTCGTATTTCCCTGCCAGTAGTCCTTCATAAATATCTGCTCATAACCTGAAAAGAAATTTTAATATGTGTAACAACACGTACTTAATGTATCATCTGTTAGATCTAGAACTAGATGTCTTTGGGATTTTTACTCATATCTTAAAATTTATAATGTAGTAGTAGTTCATACCAAGAATCACCTAGGAAATTTTAGTAAAATATGTATACGTTTTAAATGTCACCTCCGCCCCCTGAATGCAATTTAAGCCTTTAGGAGTGTGTGTACTCAAATGTTTTTAAGTAACAAAGCTCCACCAGTATTTTCATGTATTTTGTTGGTATGAAGCAAAAGCAGCTATTGCCAACTAATACTTACGAAGAGTAGAATGATCTTAAGTCCCACCTCAAAGTGAATCTTGGACCCTGGTCTAAGTGCCCCGTTTCAGAGGTGTCTTAATTAACTGCTACTATATTTGCAAATTAAGGGGACTTTAGGTCACCATTGGATCCTCTAAAACTAAAAGGAACTGGCCATCATTACCAAGTAAGTCTTACTAGATAATCGAGTCTAGTTGTTCTTAACACAGGAAATTCTAATTCATGCTTTCAGGTTTATTAAATTTTAATGCACTAGGGCAACGCGGACCCAGAAGCGGAAGAGCTGTGTAACTACACAGCATGCACGCTGCATCTGTGGCAGTGCTGCAGATCCTCTCGCGCATTTCAGCTTTCTTACTAACACACCACGGGCTGCAGAGACGCTCAGAAAAAACTAAATTGAAGGACAGGTGGAATACAGTGACTGCATGTGAGGAACCTGCCAACCCACGTCTTTTACAGGCAGGTCAGTCTACACAGTACATGCATTATAGTCATATGAAATGTCTTGGTGCTTTCTTCTTGAAGGACTATGGCAGCAGTTTACAACTACTAATAACAATTACACAGGGCATCTTACACACAGGCAAACTGCTTTGTACAACTAGAACATTAACAGTTCTTTTTAGAAACTGTCACAAGACAGACGATATATTTTATATATATATTGGGAAACTTTAGAAATGGCCATTTATTATTTGGATTAAATGTGATTTGTTCTGCAATACAGAGTACACTTTTCAGTTTATAGCCAGTCTTCACATGAGCAGATTCATACCATTGCAATACACAGGAGTCATAAATATACTTCTACTCAAGTAGGCAGTAACTAGCAAGTTTTGAGTCAACAAAGTCTGTGTCATATAGTTCTCATCACCAAAGATGAGTCTCTCGGATTTCAGCAATAATTTGACCGGCTCCTTGTAATGCCTGTATTGAAAGAAATGAAAAATCTTTAGTGCTTATTAAGTTATATTAATCTGGCTTATATGGGGTAATTTCTCCCATTTACATGTGGTAGATTTGTACTAGCTAACATCTCTGAATTTGAAACTACTCAAGTACCAACAGAAGAAAAACTTAGCTATAATATAAAGACTGTAAGTATCCAAGGATCAGAATGTATTTTAAAATGTTGGGTAAGTATAAAAATTCACAATATTTTACCTTTAGCATATCAGCTGCTTCTTTCCTACGCTGTGCCATGTCCTCAGATTCAGTCAGAAGATCGTCCAATAAGGATGATTTATACAGTTGTCCTACTAACTCACTCTGAAGAGTATCTTTCACATGATTAACCAAAAAATGCATTACTGCCTTTGGCACACTGCAAAACAAAACCAAATTATGAAATTTTGGCAAAAACTCTACTTGTAAAAATTTGAGCTTAGATGCTAACTTTATAAAATGATAAAAGTTAAATAAGAATACTGTACTAATTTGGATATTTCCTTAATGGGATAATCACCCTTCAGGTTTTTACTTAATTATTATCAAACATTAGAAGCCACAGTTGATATTTTACCTTCTTTATCTCATCTGTCATTATCCCTTATTGTCAAAAACTCTGCAATGAGCATTATTCATTATAGCCAAAAAGTGGGGAAAACCCAAACATCTATCAACTAGTGAATGGATAAACAGAATATTATATCTCTATAGTCACGTGTCACATTCTGAGAAATGTGTTAGGCCATTTTGTCTTTGTATGATCATAGAGTACTTATACAAACCTAATGGTCTAGCCTACTACATACCTAGGCCTATTTCTCCTAGGCTACAAACCTGTACAGCATGTTACTGTACTGAATACTGTAGGCAACTGTAACACAATGCTAAGTATTGTGTATGTGAATACAAAAAACATATGGTATTATCCTATGGGAACACTGTCACATATGTGGTCCATTGTTGACTGGATCATTGTTTTCTAGAACACATGACTGTACTGATTGATGCTACAATATGGGTGAACCTTAAAAACACTGTAAGTAAAGGAAGCCAGACACAAAAGGCCACATATTAGTATGATCCCACTTATATGAAATGTCCAGAATAGGCAAACCCATAGAGATCATAGGTTGGTGGCTGCCAGGGATGAGAAGGAAGGGCAAAAAGGGAGGTCACTGCTGATGGTACAGGGATTCTTTATGGGGTAATGCAAATGTTACAGAATTAGATAACAGTTACACAACGTTGTGATAAACATACACTATTTAAAAAGGGGTGGGCTTTGTTGTGTATGAATTTATATCTTAAAAAAGAAAACGCTTTTGTGTAAAAGACAAGAGCAGTCAAAGAGACAAGCTAGGGCCTAGAATTTTTTCTTCAGGTCACAGTGTAAAACACAAAGAATTATTATTTCTATCACAAGGTACAAGGTTAAAAGATTCTACAGATAAAATTGCTGATTTCATTATGAAGCAAGTTAAACTATCTTTTTATCCTTTTGTGCAGTAAAATTTCTTTTACCTGCTAACAGAGTACCACAGATTAGATACAGAATATTTTCTAATAGAATTAGATCACTTTATATAACTAAATTTTTATTCTCCCTATTACTGCATGAAACCATTACTACAGGCAACCATGAGGCAGTGGACACATAAAAACCACTCTGAATTAGAATGAAAAAATATATATATTGCCTAGTGAGAGACATTTTCATACTTTGGAGAACCAAATCAAATAATTAAAAAGGTATTATCTGCCAAAAAAGTAATGAAACTACTAAGTTAAAATTTAGAAAAAAAATTTCTTATATGTCTGAAAATGTGGCAGCCAGACAAAACAAAAGAATATCTTTCATTTCCTAATAGTTTTTTCTAGTTAATGTAACACATCAGTGTATAAGAATCACTTTGGAAATAACTTTTCCTGGATCCTATTCCCAGAGATTTTGATTTTGTAAGTCTGGGGTAGGCAAGGCACCATAGGTGATTCTGATGCAAATGGTTCTTAGTTTGTAATTTGAAAAGTACGCTAGTGAATTGTTGGATTTTAAAATGTACAATACTAGAGAAAAAAGGAATAATTCAGGAAAGTTGAGTCTAGGGCATACCACGATCCTAGTCATTGTACGTTAACAAACCGAGACTTGCTGTGACAGATACCGAAAGGCTAAAAGAATCCATTCTATTGAATAAAAACCTAAAATTTTTAAAAGACATATATTTTCAAAAGAGATCATGTAATCATCCAGTAGTATTATAGTCTGTGATTTATATTAAATAATACTAACCTGTCTTGAATATTCTTTCTGACAATGAGAAAATATGATTTGATGAGTCGTTCAATAACCTCACAATCTCGCTGTTCCCGGGCAGATAGTTTTCGTGCAACAGGAACCGGCTAAGTGGAATGAGGAGGAATAATATTACTTTGGTGCCATTTTGAAATGTCAACACTTAACATTCAAAAGTTAAATTAAGTTTTTGAGACTTTTAGTTCCTTTTGTCTTTGCAAGTGTTTTCCTACTAATTCAGTCATCTAATTAGACCTAAACCAAACTCTTCATGGCTTACCACATCTAGCAGATTCACAGCATGGCCTTTTTGTGGACTGGCTGGCATAATTGGAATTGGTTTTGATTTTTCTTCAGCTAATAACTCTTCAGCTTTTGAAGTTTTCAGCATTCCTCTCCAGTTACCTGTTGTTGGTTCTTGAACAGCATCTCCAACTCCACCACCTCCAGACGCAACCTGAAAAAAACATGTTCCAAACCCTATACCAACCATGTTATATCGGACATTAACTAAACAAAGCTCATTTTCTTTGACAGTAGTCAAGAACACACATCTAGTATCCATCTGGAATTTAATTTATTCAGACAGATAATGGGGTCAGAAACAGACAGTGGGTGGCATAACTGGAACTCTAAGCTGTCTAAATAAGAGGTTCTGTTGTAAATTGTTTGCAAGGTCTCAGTCAATTTAGGTCCTATTGAATTCCTTTTTTCTTTACCATTTGCCAATTTCAAAATTTTTCCTCTTCTCTCACCCCACAAATACTAGATTGTAGAAAAAAGTATAAGTTACCCTTAAAAGTAATACTCATTAAAAACACATACAAGGAAAAAGAACTGCCATTCAATTTAATTTTCTTCAAAGGAATCTTAAACACTGTTGAACTATCATTTCTCCAAAAGTTCTATGAACTTATATCTCCAAATGTAAAAGTTGGTATCTTTCAAGTTGGTTTACATTACTAATAGTCAACAAAAAAATGCCATGAGGTTAAAGTAGAAACTCAAAAAAAAAAAAAAACTGGAATAAGACTATACTCTTCCATTCTTAGGCTGACAGTCACTATAAGCTGCCTCAAATGTGGAATGTGACATAAACACAAATTCTCCTGAGAAAGGATCTGCTGAAAGAAATCTAGTGCTACCATTAATCACAAGTGCCTCTGCACCTTATTTTCTAGGATATACGTAAGAGTCTTGACTTGTTAAAAAAAAAAAAAAATGACTGTTCCAATAATGGAAAAAACGGTTCATCAATATTTAGGAGATTTTTTTTAGATGTTCTTTAAGATCACAATCTAAAAACAGATTATATAAATTTAACAGAAAAGTGTTATAGCAGTTGTTAGAAAAATGGCAGTTTCGGGGTATCATTGTGAATCAGAATACTGGCCAAAAACTGTCTCTAGTATGTTAGTTAAGGTAAGCTACATCTAAATACAGGCAGTACATTTATATTATACATTAATTTACAAACGAGTAGTTACATTTTTAAATGCTTGTTAACCATACATGAGTGATACAGCAAACGAAATCTTAAGAAAAGTTAGTGTATAGTGTGATGCCATGAATGAAATAAAACTTGTGCAGTGATTTAGATGGTTCTTTTAATATCTGAGCACAGTGGGCTGAGAGAAGATAAGATATAAGGCTTTGAGGTTAAGAACCTTAAATATGGACAATAAAGAAAGGAGATAAATAGGAATAGGTCTGAGTAATTTGCACATTATTTAATTTTCCCCTAAAAGATTTATCAAGAATTGACAACAGTCTCAAACTCTCAGTCCTCCTGTTGTTTTGCATTTGCTTAAGCTTTCGAAGCACATGTGAAGCTATACATTTAGGGTGACAAGTACAAACTAATTGGAAGCATAAGAAAGAAACATTAGAGGATTATCCATTACTACTGAACAGATCTCAAAATCTATAAAGAGGAAATGTTCAAAAGTAACATTTCCATCTCTGAAATCTTAATTCCCTACCAAAATACTAAATTCAAAACTATTCTTGAACAGGGAAACAGTGGGAAAGCCTATTTCCCACTTATTAGTTATTAAAGCCTATTATTATTAGTTAAAACTAGAATTAATGCCATCTTACATGGGTTAGATAAAAGGAACATTAAGAACATAACACAGACAACAAGAGATAGATGCCACTGTACAAACAGGTTCTTCAATGGTTTTAAAGACAGTGTTTTGGTGAGAACCAAAGGTACTAACATTTTCATTTTGAAGCAAGAGACTCACATTTTTAGTTTCTCTTCTGCTGTCCTGAATTAACTGTTAAAAGATATGTTAAAACATGCAATTTAACAAGCAAAATTTAAATACCAATGGCTTGAAATTCAAAAAGTGCAGGATAATTTTCTCTTTAAATTACTTTTCTCTGTGTGCACTTTTTATATTGTAAGCAAAAGCATGTCAATATTTTATAAAGTATACATTGTTAAATAATTTTAAAATTTATATTACATTAAAATGATCTGACCTTAGCACAAATATCTCATATTAATATTCTTCTATCCAGTATATTGTTTCCAGAAGATTATGTTGCACCAAACAACTAGGCATGCAAGTTTAGATTACGAATCAGAACAGACCTTGCCATCAGCCTCAGCAGAAGCAGCAGGGGAGGGCTCCTGGGAGGCAGGTGCCAAAGCACTTGGAACTTTAGAAGACTAAAGGCAAAAAAATTCAGGGAAAAAAAAAATCAAGGATGCCAAAAATGCATTCAGAAACATTCTATAAATGTGAATTTTTCACCTCTGTAACAAAATAGTAAAATAACATGAAAAACAAAAGTAGTCATGGGAGATAAAATTGTTTACCCTGCCTATTTCCTGTACCATTGTCACCACTGTGAAGTGTTCTTCAGGTGAATATGTAAGAAAAATCCAAAAGCTTTGTTTTCATTATTGGTATTTGATAAGATTCTTTTCTGGCAAAGAATTTAAGGTAACAAATTTTTACACACAGATATTAATATATGTAACTATTATAGGTATTATTGATAATTAAAACCTGTTACGTGCATATTGTGGTCTTCCCTCTCCAAAAAATCCTCTTATTATAATAAAGTCATTAGTCATTTCAACTAATTTTACAAAGATGACAAAGTCACTGAGTTTTTCTTTTTTCAAAAAGGGTGGCTTAATGTTTAAAAGCCACCTTTAAGCATTTATTTCAGTGAATTCAAAATACTATTATCTTTAAATTACTATTTTAAACTTGCATACCTTTACTCAAACAATTAAATAGTTCCAATGGAGTGTTAAAGAGAGAAGAAAAAATTACTCCTAGAGCTGAATAAATAATATTCTGAGGCTCACCAATCCACCTTTGGGTGTTTACAAACATTGTTTGTTTGTTTGTTTTTATGTTTTTACCTTGTCTCGTGATACAGCTGAAGGTAATTCTCTTGCTAGCCTGTTTCTCCTTTGTTCCTATAAAACACCAGCAAGCAAAACAGAAGTGATTATCAGAGCACTGAGATATATGCCTATAAAAAATGTAGAATAACGTACAGATATATCTTCTCACTGTTGGTACTCATGCCATAATTATCATTATTTTAAAATAAATAAGAAATCATTTAATCCAATGCTTCTCAATCTTTTTTTCCTGCCCCAACACTCCTGAGGGATACAATACAGTGTCAGTAACAGTGGCTTCCTATACCAGGGGTTCTGAAATAAGGGCAACAGACTGACATCTCTCTCTTTCCCACTAAGGCAAGAAACATTGATTTAAACTGTCCCCACATAAATGTGGAACATAAGCCTTCAACATACCATGTAGAATTTGAAGTACACAGATCACAGAAAACTTAGCAAAGCCTTTAAAAATCACTTTAATATGCACAGTTTTGTGTTAAATTCACACAACTCCTACACACAAAACCATAATTTGAAGAAATACCTGTGGCTGAGGTTATCCTTAAAAACTGTTCCATTTTCTTTATCTCAACTACTGCCAAGAAATAAATAGTGTTGACAACCGATAGTCCTTTCTGTAACCTGGCTGATTTAAGAGACTGATCAACTGCCCACTGTTCTAATTTGCTAATGTTATCAAAGTAACTATAGTACAAAGCTAAAGAAACTTCAAGTCAACATGCACCTGCTATATCTAAGCGCTATGTTAGGTTCAAGATTATGAAGATGTAGAAAGATGAGGATGTTAATGATGGATCTCTCATAGGCAGCATCAAATACAGTGGAAAAGCATTTAGTTTAAATATAGTCAAAATTGTTCCTAAGTAGAAAGTATTTCATGAATACTCTCAAACTTGCAAAAAGGTTTATGTTAAAGCAGCTTCACAATGATGTTTTATGTGTAAGGATTTTTTTTTCCAGAAATTTGACCCATTTTCATTTTTTCATGTTAGCCAGTGCTAAAAAATATAGATGATAAAAACATATGGATATTAATCTTCAGAATAGAGTTAGCATGTATAAATGTACATTTTGAAGAGTGATACAAAGCAAAAGGCAGGGAATCTAAAGAACAGTAGTTCTCACCCTAGGCTGTTACCAACCAGTTAGGACCTTAGCAGACCTGACTTACCGGCTTTACGTGGATAGGTTACCAACTCCTAAGCCTCAGTTTTCCAATCTGTTAACGTTATCTACCCTCACAGGTTTATGGGAAAGATTAAATGAGAATACCCACATAAAGTTCTTTGGCACAATCATTAAAACCAGAGACATATTCACTGTAGAAAACCACTGATCTGAAACCGTATCACATATGACCTTGTCAGTATAACAAAACTGCTCTAGATACAAGTTTTCCATGAAGTTGATTTCAATGTTAAAAGAACTAAATCTTTAAACTAAGGAAACGTCTACATGCTAATTTTTTTTTTTTTTTTTTTTTTGAGACAGAGTCTTGCTTTGTTGCCCAGGCTAGAGTGAGTGCCATGGCATCAGCCTAGCTCACAGCAACCTCAAACTCCTTGGCTTAAGCGATCCTACTGCCTCAGCCTCCCTAGTAGCTCGGACTATAGGCATGCGCCACCATGCCCGGCTAATTTTTTTTTTTATATATATATATATATATATATATATATATATTTTAGTTGGCCAGATAATTTCTTTCTATTTTTAGTAGAGACGGGCGTCTCGCTCTTGCTCAGGCTGGTCTCAAACTCCTGACCTCGAGTGATCCGCCCGCCTCGGCCTCCCGGAGTGCTAGGATTACAGGCGTGAGCCACCTCGCCCGGCCTACATGCTAATTTTTAACATAACTGTTACCTAGTACACTTTAAGTGCTTTAAAGTGCCCTATTCATGTATGCATCTTGGAATTTTTTATAATAATAAGAATCACCCCAGCTATGTAACAAAAAAACAGTGCCCTGCAAAATATGCACCAAAGGAATAGCTGTTATGTGTGGACCTCATCTGTTTTAACCAGAGTTGAAGTCAATAATCCAGGGTCCCTTCCAGTTCCCCAATTCCATGTTTACAATTTTCTCTCCACCCATATGCAGACATGGAAATTTGGTAAAGAAGGAGACTCTGAGGTCTTACTGGATTCAGGAATAACAGAAAACTTACTGTTCTTGGATAAAAGTGTCAGAGAAAAAAAACCAGTATCTGGATAAATTGCTCTATCCATCAGCCCTGGCTCCATCTGAGATCTTACGCAATTTGTTACATTAATGTCAAATGAAAAAAAGTCCATAAAATGCAGCCACCCCAGTAGTGGTGAAAAGAGCACTCTGCTTTTCCAAATATATGGAAAGATGGGTAATTCTTGAATGTTTCCTTCACAACTTCCAGAGCCAAATGAAAACAATTTTTTTTTTTTTTTTTGAGACAGAGTCTCACTCTGTTGCCCAGGCTAGAGTGAGTGCCGTGGCGTCAGCCTAGCTCACAGCAACCTCAAACTCCTGAGCTCAAGCGATCCTCCTGTCTCAGCCTCCCGAGTAGCTGGGACTACAGGCATGCGCCACTATGCCCGGCTAATTTTTTCTATATATATTTTTAGCTGTCCATATAATTTCTTTCTATTTTTAGTAGAGGTGGGGTCTCGCTCTTGCTCAGGCTGGTCTCGAACTCCTGAGCTCAAACGATCCGCCCACCTCGGCCTCCCAGAGTGCTAGGATTACAGGCGTGAGCCACCGCGCCCGGCCTGAAAACAATTTTTAACAGTCACTTTGTTTTATACTTCAACCTGAATAAACTATAAGTTACTGAAATGGAACCAGGCAGTCCTTCAACACCAATCAGTAAATTCCCAGATTCTCTCAATTTCACTTTTATAAGCTGAAAATAAGAATAATGCCTCCAGGTGGTTGTGAGAATTTAAGAAAAACTGTAATGCCTTTACCGTATTTCCTGGCATAAAACAGGCATTAATATGGTGCATGTCTATTTTATAGTTATCCTATGCTTAATAAGTTTGATACGACTGAATTACAACAGATTTTCTACCTGTGAAAAAGGACAGTTTCAATTGTATTTACCTCTATGTTATTGTTCATTAGCCCACAAGCATCAGCAAAGTCTGGATGTTTTGTGTTGATATAAGCCAATTCAATTGCCACTAAGTTATGGACCTAGAAAAAAATAGAGTTAGGCTATCTTCAAAACTATGTCAACCTAATTTTAGTTCCCAAAATTTATACATAAAATTTACTAAACAGACAATCCTGAAAAAGTACAAGAAATTCATGCCTAAATAATTACTCAATAATTAGACTCCAAGTGATAAATCTTATGCCAAAAATAATTTGCTCTAGCTTTAAATTATTTACACTGCAGAATCTAAAATTGCATTACTAGGGGGGAAAATTACATTAAGGTAGCTAAAAGTATTTTACTGTTAAGAAAAAAACAGTTATCTACCTGATAAAAATCTAAGTTCCAGGGCTTTATGCAACTTTGCTATTAAAACTTCAGATCATCCACTATTCCATGTCAAAGTTTTAGCTGAGTATCAACAATAAGAAAACAGTTCATAATCAGACATAAGTTAAAGATGTTAACTTGACTTGGGTAAAGGATATATTTTAAAGACTTGAATTAGTGACTGATGAGTGTTAATTACGAAGCAACTAGTTAAAATATCATATGTGGTTCAAGATCCTAATGGGATCATCAAAAAGAAAAGTTAAAATTAATTTCTCCAGCCCCCTACAGAATTTCTAAGGCTTATAGAGAGAATAAATTTAAATCCTTTACTATGTCCTCTGCACTGTCCTGACAAATCTCAGGTATCAGAACACCACTTACAGATTCAGAACTAGGTGAGAGGGGTCTATTCAAATGAAGTTCCAATGATTCGGTGATATCAGTAGGTAGAGTTTGAGATCAGGCTAAGTTCAGTCTTAGACATCTGAATCTGAGGGTTATCCTTGCTAAGGAAACAACCAAGCAGCAGCACTTACATTCTATATTTCCAAGGATGGTTTTGTACTCTTAGTAACCTCCACTGGGGCTCACATCCTGAGCCAGGGACCCAAATGCACTTTTAGTGACCAGAAAGAAAAACAAAAAGAAACAAAAAACAAAAAACCCAGCCAACAATTAGAGGCATAAGGGCAATTTTAAATGCTTATCCCATATTTCTGCCAATTTCAGCATTTTTTTTTTTTTTTTTTTGAGACAGAGTCTCACTCTGTTGCCCAGGCTAGAGTGAGTGCCGTGGCATCAGCCTAGCTCACAGCAACCTCAAACTCCTGAACTCAAGCGATTCTCCTGTCTCAGCCTCCCGAGTAGCTGGGACTACAGGCATGTGCCACCATGCCCGGCTAATTTTTTCTATATATATTTTTAGCTGTCCATATAATTTCTTTCTATTTTTAGTAGAGATGGGGTCTCGCTCTTGCTCAGGCTGGTCTTGAACTCCTGAGCTCAAACGATCCGCCCACCTCGGCCTCCCAGAGTGCTAGGATTACAGGCGTGAGCCACCGCGCCCGGCCTAATTTCAGCATTTTTATTACTGTGGATAGCAGCAACTCACGGAATAGTAGCAAGCAACTATATTATAGTTTAGGTCATCAATCAAGCAAGCTGTAGAAGTGGCCAGATTACCCTGATGTACTTCAAAAAGTAAAAGCATGCTGTAAAGGCTCAGTGTACCAAAGCTGAAGATAGAATTAATTTTCCATTAAGATCAGTACACTATATAACATAGCAAAACTATTCACAACCCTTAACAATAACTCCAATCTCATGAAAACCTGTTGCAGGCTAACAACGATTAAAATATGAAGAAAAATACACTTTATACCAGAATTGTTGAAAATTTTCCTTTGAAATAAAGACTGAAACTCACTTTTGTCCTCCCAGTACACTGGGAAACATATGCCTAAATTCTAAAGTAATCATATAATGCTGTATAAAAAAGCAGCCAAACAAAAATTTAAACTTTTACTAATAGTGATTACAATGATGATTTGTGACATAATTGCTCACCATTTCATTTGTAACAGGCAACCTTTTACGAAGAAGACAAGTCACTACTTCAACTATGGCATCATGAAGTTTAGGAAACCGTAACAATTCCTATAAATGATGGAGGAAAGAAAAATGTCAATTTATTTCATGTAATGATCACTGAAATTCTGAATTAGATCTGGAAGTTTCATTTAAGAATACTATCTCAAATCACTTTTAGTAAGGGAACTAGAGGTTTTAACTTTTAGCGCTTCTTATCCATTTCCTCCCACCCTATGAAACCACTGCTTCATGTCCTTTTACTAGTTAATCTGAAGTCTGTAGTTACATTTCTCTCAGTTACCTGTGTACTGTAGTTGCTACAGTGCTGAATGATCCTTTGCATTTCCTCATGAACCAGTTCCACACAACGGAGGCTGGGCTCTTCTAGACGTTTAATCTGCCGCTTGACCAGTAACTCAAATGAAACCTCAGGCACAAACAAAGCAGGACGAGGACCCTGAAAAAATAAAACTTAGAGCTCTTATTGCAGGTACATGTAATTTCAGTTCTTCCCAAAAGTTAAAAAATAAATTACATTTTTGGTAATTTTTATAAACAGTGCTTAATTTCAAGTATGAGAGCAGAATAACAAACTTTACAATTAATTTAAAAAGATATATGGGTAAGAAAAGGAAGCTTTAACCTCATTTTTAAGAAGTCCAAAAGTTAAGCATACTCACCGTAGCATTTCTAATGGCAGTCAAAATGTCAATAGTGTTAAGGCCACCAAGTGGGTCGACAGATTCTAAGGTTCGCCCAAAAGTCTCATGGAAAATATAACAAATTCTAGCACCACCACATCTGAAAGGCAAAGAAGTGTATAAGTCTTTCTAGTAGCTTTAAGCTCATCTCATTTCCTGAGAAAACCTCAGATAAACACATTTAGTCCATTCACATTTCGATGTGTTCTCAACTAGGAGTCATTCCATGAAAGGTACAAGTATATACTTGCATATATAGTAACTGCGGTGACATAAAACATCAGTTAACTAAGAATTGCTAAACACCTTTGCTCTGCTCTAGTTTTCTTCGACTATGAGCTCAAGGACAGGAAACAGTGCCTTCTTCATTTCTGTTGATTAACAATCTAAAGTAGAGATCAGCAAACTTTCTCTATAAAGAGCCAGATAGTAAATATTTTAGGCTTTGCAGGATACGGTCTCTGTTGTAACTATTCAACAAAAGCAGCCATAGACAATATGTAAACAAATAAGCACATCTGTGTTCCAATAAAACTTACACATACTGAATTTTATATAATTTTCATGCTATGAAATACTCTTCTTTGAATTCTTTTTCATTTTTACATTTAAAATGTAAAAATTTACATTGATTTACAATGTAAAAATCATTCTTAACTGGTGGGCTGGCATCTACCTGCTTTAGACAAACTGAATCTCTTGACCTGTGTTTCCTATCTTGTTTAATAACTAAAAACTCTAGTGTTATCTTTTTTTTATTCAAGTCCAGTTGAATTCTACAAATATCTTTATGATGTCTCCCCAAATCATCCCTTCCTCTCTATTTTTACCACCACTAATCCAAAACTTTTTTATAGTAGTTCAGACAAAAGGTACTGGTCCAACATTATGCTAACTGAAATAAGCAGAATGGACAAATATTGTATGATTCTACTTACAAGAAATATCTAGAATAGGCAAATTCATAGAGACAGAAAGTAAATTAGAGGTTACTGGGGCTAGGGGAGAGAGGCACGGGGAGTAATTGCTTAATAGGTACAGAGTTTCTGTTGAGGTGGTTAAAAAATTTTGGATATAGATACTGGTGATGGTTGTACAAATTGTGAATGTAATTAATGCCACTGAATTGTGCACTTAAATATGGTTAAAATTACCGGTAATTGGTCTGCCTCCAACCTTTCCCTTCTCTAAATAACTGTGAAGTTCTCCCAATTCCTGAAAGAAATGTAAATGGTCTCTCCTCAGTGTCCTAAAAGCTTGATTAGGTAGACACAGATAATTAATTTATTAACTATTTCTAAAACGGTCCATATATGTTATATGCACTTTTCTGGATATGTATTATATTTAATAATAAGAAGTGTTCAAATAAAACAATTATACTTTTGCCACCTAATCATGCCTCATATTAGCTTGACCTACTTTACCCACTAAAGTCCTTAAGGGCCCATTGTAGTAATCTTTATTTCCCTCAGTATGCCATACATATAATAATGATTCAGAAATTCATCTGTTAAATACTTTTCTCTATGGAGTTAACGCATATGAAAGACCAGCTGGATCATGCTAAGGTACATTGAACTACACGAACACATCACACACACACACAGAATGAGTACATGTAAAATTGGCAAAATCTGAATAAGCTCTATGGATTGCACTAATATCCATTTTCTCATTTTGTTATTGTACTATAGTTACACAAGATGTCAACATTGGGGGAGGTGGGTTGGAGGGTGCACAAGACCTCTCTGTACATTTCTTTGCAACTTCCTATTAGTCTATAATTATTGCAAAAAAAAAGTTTTTTTTAAAAAATGAAGATATAGAGAAATAAACATTATGCCAGTAGTAAAACAGTACAAAATGCAAATAGTATGCAATATGTAATGAAAGACTTTCAGCATGTTATACTCTTTAATCTAGTAATTCTATTTCTAGGAATTTTTAGCATCAGGGTAGTACAATGCCCAGAGATAGGTGCAACATATAACACTGTTTACATAGGTGTATAATTGAAAACAAACTATCCAATAGTAGGGGACTGGTTTAACCAATGAGAGTGTATCTAAAAAGTGAAATACTATGCTAATATTCAGAATGACAATGTAATGTATAATATTAGATAGAAAGTTATTTGTGATATGTTAAAAAATGATTCCAAAATAGCAAGTATAGCATCTGACTTTTAAAGATGTATATAATACAGGCATTCATGTTTTATAGATGCATAGAAAAATGTTTAGGTCAATGACAAACTTTAGGAATTATGAGTAACAAGCATTTATATATTTTACAGATGCAGAGAAAAATATCTAGGTCAATGCCAACCTTTTTTTTGTTTGTTTGAGATAGGGTCTCAATATGTAGCCCAGGCTGGCCTCAAACTCCTAGGCTCAAGGGATCCTCCTGCCTCAGCTTCCTAAGTAGCTGGGACTACAGGCACGCACCACTGTATAATTCTGGGCTTATGTTTTATTTCTACTCATCTGCATTTTCTTATGTTTCATGAACAATTATATTGTGTATATTAAAGAAATAACATTTTTTAGAATTAAGAAATATTTTTAAATGTTTGTCAATTAAAATAGTTTTTAAAATATCTGAAATTTTTGGTTCTCCTGGAGAGAGCTGGAACCCATTCTATTAAGTGAAGTATCCCAAGAATGGAAAAATAAGCACCACATGTACTCACCAGCAAACTGGTTTCCCTGAGTGCACATTTGGGATTAACACCAATTGAGTATCGGACAGAGGTCGGGGCTGGGTGGAAGGGATGGGTGTATACCTACTTGATGAGTGCGATGCGCACTGCCTGGGGAATGGTCACGCTTGAAGTTCTGACTGGGGGGGAGGGGGTGGAGGGAGGGGATAGGTGCACACCTACATGATGAGTGTGATGTGCACTGTCTAGGGAATGGACACAATTGAAGCTCAGACTCGGGGGGGATGGGGAGGCATGGGCAATGTATATAGCCTGAACTTTTGTACCCCCATAATGAGCTGAAAAACAAAAAAAACAAAATAAAATATATCGAAAAAAAAAAACAAACAACAACAACAAAAAAAACAAAAACACATCTCACTATTAATTTTCTGGCTTTGGAAGAGAATAAATCAGATTATAAAAAGATTAATCATAGAAGTATTGAAAGGGGCCTCTATTAGATAGCCTGGCTCATGAAATAGTCCTCTGATCTATAATTAAAGAAAAACTCCTGTGTGTATAAAAAGTGTAAGCCTTTCTTTGTTCAGTATATTGAAGCATGAAATGATAGAAAATGAAATATTTTTTTTTGTTGTTGTTGAGACAGAGTCTCACTTTGTTGCCCAGGCTAGAGTGAGTGCCGTGGCATCAGCTTAGCTCACAGCAACCTCAGACTCCTCGGCTTAAGCGATCCTACTGCCTCAGCCTCCCGAGTAGCTGGGACTACAGGCATGCGCCACTATGCCCGGCTAATTTTTTCTGTATAGATTTTTAGTTGTCCATATAATGTCTTTCTATTTTTAGTAGAGACGGGGTCTCACTCTTGCTCAGGCTGGTCTCGAACTCCTGACCTTGAGCGATCCACCCGCCTCGGCCTCCCAGAGTGCTAGGATTACAGGCGTGAGCCACCGCGCCCGGCCAGAAAATGAAATATTAAAACTCGTTATAAATTACAATATATGTCACCATTTATAAAATCTATAGTTTGAGGGATTCTGTAAAATAAGATTAATCTGTTTGTGGTATCATCACTTAATTAGTAAAAACAAACGTTTCAAAAATAAATAAATAAATTAGTATCTGAAATTTTTACTGTGCTTTACATACATACCAGACATTATCCTATCATTTCTACAAAATGATATTCCTGTTTTATAGATAATAAATCACAAACAGATAATCTCAGCTAAAGTTACTTTAATAAATGATAAAATGACCTAGCAATCCAGGAAACCAAATCTACAGAAAAATTAATTTCTTACTTACAGCTCTGAAGTTTCAATATATTTTGCAGTTCCTTCAATAGTGTTACAATATTCTGTAGCAAATTTGGTGATAAGCTGGAGTAAAGTAGCACTTTTATCATCCACAGGTTCACCATAGCTATTTAGAAGAGACTGATACTGAGCAGCTAGAACATTTATTCTTGTTTTCAACTCTGGTAAGCAATCTCTGATGTGATGCATCAGTAACCTAACAAGTTAGAAAGGAAGGATTTTAAAGTAAAATTGTGTACTCTGAAGCCCCAAACAAGTCAAATTTTTAACATGCAAATAATGGGGGAAACCTGTCAACGAATTTGTCTTGGCAGGTGTGATACCGTGAAATATATATTTGGTCTTTGTCTCCATTTCCTGGCACTCAGCTCCTAAATTCCTTGGAATATCCAGAGTAATGAGTGTCCTATGTATGCTAATGAATGACTGGTAGCTGGGGTCCCCCGGATAACTGTAAGATAGGGCCTGGTCACCACAATGACTAAGGCATGATTAAAGGGTTGGGGCTTTTAGCCCTACCCTACAATCTCTGGGGATGAGAGACAAGCTGAAAGTTGAGCTGATCACCAATGGCCAATGACCAAATCAGTCATGCCTAGGTAATGAAGCTTCCATAAAAACTCAAAAGGACAGAGTTTGTGAAGCTTCCCAACAGCAAAACACATGGAGGTTCTTGGTGGATGGCATGCTCAGAGAGGGCATGAAAGCTTCAAGCCCCTTCCCACATGCCTTGCCCTATGCATCTCTTCATCTGGTTGTTCATCTGTATCCTTCATAATATCCTTTATAACAAATGGCCAAACATAAGTAAAGTGTTTCCTTGAGTTCTGTGAGCCACTCTAACAAATTCATTGAACCTGAGCAGGGGGTCATGGAAACCCCAATTTACAGCCAGTTGGTCAGAAGCACAAGCTACAGCCCGTGTCTGTGACTGGCCTCTGAAGTGAGGGGCAGTCTTGGTGGGACTGAGCCCTCAACCTGTGGGATCTGACGCCATCTGCAGGTAAATGGTGTTAGAAATGAATTAAATTAGAGGACATCTAGTTAGAATCCAGTGAAGAATTGCTTGCTTGGTGTATGGGAGAAAAAAATCCCCATCTGACATCTGGTGTCGGAAGCATTCTGTGCCATATTGAATGACTGCGTGAGAACAGGAAAGAAACACTTTGGTTGGTTTTTCCTAAATTACAAGAGCAGAAAATAATGCAATCTTAGAGGTAAATACTCAGTCTGAAAAAAATGACATGAAGGAACCAGTTTTGGTCAATGCTTTTTAAATTTGCTTTCAACCCATCAATTGTAACAAATGCCAAAGGAGCCGAATATAAAATGAAAAAAAAAAAAGCAAATTATTTTTATTTTATTGCAACTACCACAAAGAAGCCACACAATCCTATATAATTTTGGTTTCACTGACTTATCTTTTACAATGGGTATCCAGCATAGTGAAAAATCAATCTTACTAAGATCCAAGTCTATCCATCTTTAATTTAGAGAATAAGATAAAAATAAGAGAAGATGGCTTTCACTTCAGTCATTTATACATCTTCTAGAAAGGAATTCTAGTCCCTATTCCATCAATGGGTATTCAGAATTCAAGTATACAATTTAAATCATTTCTACCATGAACAGGAATAGAAGACATTCTAAATTAAGAACAGATTATGTGAAAATAATAAATTGTAATTCAGTTCCTGAAATCCAAAGTGGAAATGAAGTCATCTGCCATCTAGTTCTACCCTCAAATTGACTGTCAAAAATTTCATAATTAAACCATTTTAAAATTCACTTGAGCATTCCTTCTAGTCTACATGATGATTTAATGTCAACCACTCCAATAAAAATAGAGACATCTACTTCACAAGAACATATTAATGTTATGCTATGTTCTTGTATACTATACTGTACAAGAAACCAAAAGTGAAACAGTAAGTGTAAGGAATAGTATGAAAAGGTAAGGAACTGAAAATGAAAGATCTCAGACACCTATTGGCAAAACAAAACCGTTTCATTTCTATAGGGTAAAAAAATTTTACCTGTTTAGAGTCCTAGCAAGATACTTTGTTCCATTTCTATTGGCCAGAGATGGATATTTCTTTTGAAGAAATGCATATTCATCACGGATTGAATCAGCTACACTCTTCTTATTATTAATATCTAGCTGGCTCCTAAGATTGAAAAATAATAAAACTATTCAGTTAATTGTCCTCTCCCTACCTTAGATGATAACAGGAATGGTGGTGATGATAGCCTAAAATTTATGACGATGATATTACTAGGCATTGTTCCCTAATACCTAAGTTGGACTGTTTTATTTGATTCTCTCAATAATTCTATGTGATAGGCATTATTATCCCATTTTATAGCAAGGAACTGAAGCTCAGAGAGATTAACTAACTTATCCAAGGTAACACATTAAGTGGCACAGTCAAGATTTGAACTATGTCACTTATAAGTAAATAATGCCTGAATAGTTTAAGCCTCATTACTACCATTAACTATAGACGAAAGCAGTACTTTTTTTTTTTTTTTTTTGAGACAGAGTCTCACTTTGTTGCCCAGGCTAGAGTGAGTGAGTGCCGTGGCGTCAGCCTAGCTCACAGCAACCTCAAACTCCTGGGCTTAAGCGATCCTATCGCCTCAGCCTCCCGAGTAGCTGGGACTACAGGCATGCGCCACCATGCCCGGCTAATTTTTTCTATATATATTTTAGTTGGCCAGATAATTTCTTTCTATTTTTAGTAGAGACGGGGTCTCGCTCTTGCTCAGGCTGGTCTCGAACTCCTGACCTTGAGCGATCCACCTGCCTCGGCCTCCCAGAGTGCTAGGATTACAGGTGTGAGCCACCTTGCCTGGCCAGCAGTATTCTTAAGTAACACCTATACACAGGTGCAAAAATATATAAGTGTATCTTAATCAACTGTATATTTTATCTATGGGCAGGCAACTAATTTCTACCAAAAATAAAGTTAACTTGAAGAGCAATCACCTACAAATACAACAGTGTTATACCACCTGCTTGCCTGAAAAGGGAGAGAGTTGGAATTGGAGGAAGAAAAGTAGGAGCAGGAGTAGGACGGAAGGGAATATCAATAGAAGCAGACAGCTGGAATGGATCTTAGGTATCACATAGTAAAACATTTTCATTTTAAAAAGCTTGAGACCCAAAGATGTTAGGTGTCATTTATAACCCACATTGCATCTAGTTTATGGAAGAATTGGGACTACAACCCAGATCTTGTGATAATTTCAATGTTTCCTATCACATAAAGGCTTTAGACTAAGAGAGATCTTCCTTTGAATCCAGCTCTACTTTTGACTAGTCATGTGACTTTGGTAAATGAATAACTGGAGTACTCTGACTGTAATATAGACATCATCACCTACCTCAGATTCCAAGAGATATCATTTGCAAATTGCTCACAGTAGAGTGTCTAAAACATAATTAGATATTCAATAATAATTTCCTTTCCCCAACTTTTAATACCAACTATTTATAATTAGGACACCTTTAATAAAATTTCTCCAAGTCACATCCTGGCAATTAAACAGAATCACTAATGCCAAGAGACAAACCAATCTATTAAAATCCTACCATCTTAAACTCTTTCTTGAGTGGGTAGAAATTAGATAATACTTTTTTTTCCTTATCCAGTGCCTCCTCATACATAGCTTAATATAACAGGCAAGAATTCTTAAAGCCTGGCTATTGTCTTCCATTTTGTGACACTGCTATTAATAATTTTAGAAACATTTTCCATTAAAAATGTCTATGGGAGGCTTTAGTGAATCTCTTTTCTCCCTTTAGAGCAATGGATTCTTTAGCAATACCAAGATTATTATAAAAGGTGGAAAAATAGGACATCACCTTTCAGACATTTGAGAAATTCAGACTTGCTTTGAAATGAGAATGCCATAATTCTTATCCCATTCTTGATTGCTAACCTGTTTACTACTCCAATTATTCCAAGTTTGACTGGAATAACTCTTCCCATCAATACATCCATAGCATCAGTACCCGCATCCATGAGATCAAGTTTAGTGATTACAGCCAGAGTTCTGCGACCTGATAAATGCAAAAAAGGAAAGAAAAACAACCCATTAAATAAAGCCATTAAGTATTAATAAAGAAAAATCCTCATCTATAATAATCCTATCTAACATTATCTCTGCGATCATTTTAGTAATACTTTTCTTTCTTTTTTTTTTTTTTTTTTTTGTGGAGACAGGGTCTAACTGTGTTGCTCCGGATGGTCTCGAACTCTGGCCTCAAGTGATTCTCTGCCTTGGGCTCCCAAAGTGCTAGGATTACAGGTGTGAGCCACTACGCCCAGCCTGATAATGTTGCTCTTAACCTTCGTTTACAAGTACTTTTCAAAAAATAATTTTAAAAATTGTATACAATTTAAAAAATTTTTTTCACATGTAATTTTTTTATTAGCTCTTAGGGCTATTTAATAAATAAGCTTTAAAAAATTTTTGTTTTAAATTTGCTCTTTTTTGGTGTATTAGTCCTAGGAGATTTGACAAATACAAAAAGATATGTTGGTACCACCTCAAGACATTGTCCCCCCAAATTTTCCTATGCTTTACCAATCAACCCTGTTTGCCATTCCTAGTTTTGCCTTTTCTAGAATGTTATTTAAATGGAATCATACAGTACATAGCCTTTCCAGTCCAGCTGCTTTCATTTAGCATAGTGCATGTGAGAGTCATCCATGTTGCTCATGACTATCAATAGTTCATTTTTTTTATTACTGAGTAGTATCCCATTGTATGGAATGTACTCTAGTTTATTCATTCCCCATCTGAGAAATTTTTGAGTTGTTTCAAGTTTTTTGGAAATTGTGAATAAAGCTGCTATAGATATTTGCATATAATTTTTTATATGAGCATAGATTCTCATTTAATATGAGTAAATACCTAGCAGTGGGATTGCCGACTTGACTTTATAAGAAACTGCCAAATTGTTTCCCAAAGTGGCTAATACCATTCCCATCAGCAACATATGAGAGTTCCAGCTGCTTTGCATAGTGTATAGTTTTACCTATGGTATTTTTCAACTATAAGCATTTTTCTACATTGCTCCAAATCTACAAAACCCTTTTTATTTCACATTTTATTATTTTAATTTACTTAATCATTCCTACTGCTGGCCATGCTATGTTGTTTAATTTTTGATACTACAAATAATCCTGGGTTGGATTATTTTCTTACTAAGTATGACTAGATTATCAGATCAACAGTATGACCATATTTATGGCTCAAGGGTCAGTTTAAAATAGAGCTAATACATATAAACTACATTAACAGTTTACTGCAAATAAAAAAATTTGAATAAACCCTCAGATATTTAATCTAACTAAAATGAACATTAGTTACTCATGTAGTAAAACAGCTTCTTATAAAAAGTTACTTTATGGGGCAAAGCATACATTTATTAGCAGCAATAGTAACCACTCTTATAAGCCAGCATTTTATATATACTAAGAGATGTACACATCATTCGTTAGGCATCAGTGACTCAAAGTAGAAACTAATCCTTGGGGTTGTGAATGCTTCATAAAAGGATTTTTACCTTTATTTCTAAAAATCCCTGTGCCTTGAGCATGTCTAAATATTTTCTATCTCTGCAGAATATAGATACCATAATTCTCCACTGTACACTAATAATCTACAGTGATTATCTACTGTTAGAGTTATCTGTCCCTTTCTTTTTTCTTTATTTTTAAGGAGAGTCTATGTAGTGCAGGCTGGCCTCAAACTCCTGGTATCAAGAAATGGTCCTATCTCAGTCTTCTGAGTAGCTAGGAATACAGACTTGAGCCATTACACACAGCTTTTTTTTTTTTTAATTTTATTTTGTAAAGACGGGGTCTCACTATGTTGCCCAGGTTGGTCTCAAACTCCTGTTCTCAAATGATCCTCCCACGTCAGCCTCCCAAAGTGCTGGGATTACAGGTGTGAGCCACAGCCTGTTATTTTTTTCTTAAAAGTCAGCCATTCAGAAATCTAAATCAGGCCAGGCATGGTGGTTCACACCTGTAATCCTAGCACTCTGGGAGGCAGAGGCGGGAGGATCCCTTGTGCTCAGGAGTTCAAGACCAGCCTGAGCAAAAGCAAGACCCCATCTCTACTGAAAATGGAAAAAATTAGCCAGGTATGGTGGCACATTCCTGTAGGCCCAGCTACTCGGGAGGCTGAGGCAGGAGGATCACTTGAGCCCAGGAGTTTGAGGTTGCTGTGAGCCAGGCTGACACCATAGCACTCTAGCCCGGGCAACAGAGCAAGACTCTGTCAAAAGGAGGAGAGGAAGGCGGGGAGAGGAGGGACGGGGAGGGGAGGGGAGAGGAGGAAAATAAGCAACCCTTTTTGCAAAGCCATTTTATTATTTTTAAATCGTTAGGTAATCATTAAAAATACTGTCGTGAAATATTTTTGCCTAGCCTGTATAGCAATTTAATAACTTTCATTTCCATCAGAATTTCTATTTAAAATTATCAGCAAAATAGGAAAGCATTGTTTTGAAATTTGTATTAACAATGGGAGATATTCCTTTTAAAAGTAAAAATTCTTCCTTGAGGTTAGATTTACCATTGTAAATCAAGTATCTCATTAAATATTAATATCTGTCCTTACCATCTGGATCTACCTCTCTTGAAATTTTAAGTGCCTCTGATGTTGCCATGTCTGTATTAGCAGCAGTGACAGCGAGGATAATGGAATTTGGATTACTGATGAACCGAAGAATGAGCTCTCTGATTTGAAGCTCAATATCCTTAGGTTGATCACCTACAGGCACCTAAACCAAACAGAGATGAGCAAGGAACTAATAATAAAAATCAACTCAGCTTTTTTTTCTCCCACATTTAATCCACAGAATATAGATATTTCTCCATTTACAAATAGTTAAAATAAAGATATTAACAATATACTATAGTGGTATTTATGAATTTGGTAGTACGTGAAGTCTCAAAATATAATTCGCAAATATCAAAAGTTTACTTTTGCATAAAAATTTACTTAACACAATCACATGTTAAGGATTGTACAATGTTAATTGCCTAGATACAAATTCGTTTATTCAATTACCAAGTGTTTACTGGCAGTTTACTATATTTCGGGCACTCTTCTGAACCTGATTTCAGGTCATGACAGATTATGTAACAGTTGTGAATTTAAAAAAGACCAAAACTCCTGCCATCACAGACCTTATGTTTTAGTGATGAGAGACAGATAATAAACATATATAGTATCCAGGTGGTGGTAAAGGCTACGGTAAAATAAGCATAACAGCAGGCTAGGGAATGATTAGAGAGGGTTGTGATTTTAAATTATTATTTTTAATTAGATGATGTTTCTACATAGAGTAATCGGGGAAGATCTCACTGAGACAACTGACATTTGAGAGAATGAGCAGAAATTAAGGGCAATAAAGGAGAGATATATGCAGATATCTGGAGGAAGACATTCCAGGCAGAGTGAACAATAAGAGCAAGAGGCTAAAACAGGAGTTAGGAGAAGGATAATAAGGACCTATCAAGTAGATCCTTTAGAATTCTGTAAGAACAGAGGCCTTTACTCTGAGTGAAATGGGAGAGGTTTTGAGCCAAGGAATGAAACAATTTAAATTTTCTCTTTAATAGCAGCACTCTGGCCTAAGACAAGATAATGAAGAAGGCCTGTTATTTATCCTATTATTTATTATTATTGCAGTAATCCATGTGAGATGACAGTGGGTAGATCAGGATAAAAGCTATGAAACTGTAACACATGGTAGAGTTCTGGATATACTATAAAAGGTAAGGAGAGACAAGAGGATTTGCTGACAGGAAGTGGGAATTGTCAAGGGTGACTACAGACTTTTTGGCTAAGCAACTGGTAGAATGTAGATGCCACTTATTAAGAAGGAGGAAGACTACAGAAGGATCAAACCAAGTTGAAGGACAGGTTAGGAAATTTGGTATTAGACATATCAAGATGAAATGCCTGTTAGACATTTAAGTGTATATGTCAAATAGACAGTTGGATATACAAGACTGGAGATATTTTAATGCCATCAGCATACAGACACTAATGTATTTAAAGCCATAAAATCTGATGAAATCATCAAGGGGGACAGTGTGCCTAGAGAAGATAAGAGGTCCACAAACTGAACTCTGGGGCACTTACTGTTTAGACACTGGGGAGATGAGAAGAAACAGCAAAAGAGACTGAAAAGGAGTGGCCAGTGAGACTGGAGATAAACCTAGAGAGTGGTATCCTGGCAGCTAAGTAAAGAAAGTGTTTCAAGGAAAAGAGCTAAGTAATATGAAATGCTGCTAATAGATTGTGGTTGCACAAAGAAGCTGATTATTCTCATATGGAGTGTCAAGGAAGAACCACATTTGTTCAAGTGAACACAACATGACTGAATCCACAGTGAGTTAACAACTGTTCCTTACCTTGGTCATTCCTGGCAAATCCACAAGGGTCAAATTGACGACACTGGGTGAAAAAATCTTAAGATGAATTGGTTCAGGGCTTACTCCCTAAAAATAAGTTTTAAAATATTAAAATCATATTAAAATTTCAATAAAATATGAAATGCTAAAGTGTCGATTCAAGTAAATATATATTAGATGCTTTTAAATCCATGATCCCTAAAACTTTTCAATAATCAAAACCTGATGAAAACAGGTTATAATCCTACCCATCCCTATACCATAATTTATTTCCCCTGTATTATTTCACAGTCTTTTCTATTGATTCTAAGCATATACCATTTTCTTAAATATTATCCAAATTTATGAGGTTCCTGAGTTCAGAGAGTGAGGCATAGAAAACAAGCTGTCCAAATCAATCTGGTTCCTGATCTTTGAACATCAGGTGGCAAGAGTGTGTATAGTAAGGGATTCCTCAGAAAATTTATCTGAATCTTTAGATCCCTGAATCCAAATAGTAAGAATTTGGATAGTGAGAGATACATGTATTTTGTCTCCTGTAGACAAAGATTATTGCATAGACTCTTCACCATTAGCCTGCTAGTTTTAGGATTGAGTCAGCTACATGTGAAAGACACGTAGGAGATGTTCATCCCTTGTCTTTGTACATGCCCTTCTTTATCCCTTAATACGTCCTCTCATCTATTTATCTCCTTACATTTCCCCTCATTAACCCACTGAAAATTCTAATTTTCCAGGAAGCTTTTTTGGAACATCTGTTACTTCACGTTCTCTATGTAATTACATTTGCTATATTCAATTACTCTGAACTACTTTTCCATTTCAAACACTCCAGTGTTACAAAGCCATTAAGTGTCAATATTTGGCATTATCTACCTAGATTGTATATTTCTCAGGATCTTTATTGCCATGGCATTCTCCTACCATGTCCAGTACAAAGCTTTGCCCAAATGTCTTTACAACTCCAATCTCAGATATTTTAAATCCTTCAGGGCTTTATGTTAGGCATATGAAATCATTTATACATTCAGACTTAAAAATTCTTAATACATAAGATTGAAGTACTATTTACTTTTTTTTTTTTTTTTTGAGACAGAGTCTCACTCTATTGCCTGGGTTAGAGTGCTGTGGTGTCAGCCTACCTCACAGCAACCTCAAACTCCTGGGCTCAAGCAATCCTCCTGCCTCAGCCTCTCAAGCAGCTGGGACTACAGGCGCTTGCCACCACGCCTGGCTAATTTTTTGTTTCTGTATTTAGCTGTCTGGCTAATTTCTTTCTACCTTTTTTTTTTTTTTTGTAGAGACGGGGTCTCACTCTTGCTCGGGCTGGTCTTGAACTCCTGCCCTTAAGCGATCCTCCTGCCTCAGCCTCCCAGAGTGCTAGGATTACAGGCGTGAGCCACAACACTCAGCCTGAAGTACCATTTACTTCATTACAGACATGATTTAGGAAAGAAGAGATTTTTCAGAGATTTGGGGTTGGGGGATGTTTTGTCTTTTAGATGCCATGGATGAAAAGCTGGTAGGTAAGTAAGTTATATCCTTAGCATAAATTAAACATCTTATAGGTACATAAACTCAATCTTTAATGACATTCAGTTAGTGTAACTAAACTTTCATTTCTGAATCATCACAGTCTTACATTCTCTTTAAATTCTGGTACTGTACCACCAATTGCTGAGTTCAGTAAATACACGGGGATTGCAGGACAGACGATTCAGACTGGACTTATGACTAATAACATTACAAAAGCCAGCATTATCCCTAATATAATTATAGGACTGAGGACAAGCTAATCTAGTTTCTGGCCACCCTTTCTACCCCTCCTACACAACAGGGTTATTTTAGGGAAGTATGGCAGCAATAGCAGTAAATCAAAGGTTACCAGCCTAGAGTTCAATAATGAACAAAGCTCGGTTACCAAAACAGTCACAAACATCCTGAACAGGCATAAGTACTTAACATGACTCCAAAAATGCCTATTTGTCAGGAAATAACCTCTGTAGCACAATGCCTGGCAGATACAAGGGCTCAATAAATAGTTGTCGAATTTACTACTAGGCTAGAACCTATCTGTGGGATTAAATGTGCCTCTGGATAACATAACAATGGAGGTAAAAACAAAAAGGAAGGGAAATGTAAATTTAAAGAAATGTATATTTAAACATGTAAAAAGAAAAGTAATAGGAATAAAGAAAGAAGAGAAAAAACAAGGATTTAGGCAAGGCAGGGAGAATGCCTGGTGTCAACATTAACAGTATCTTAGACACTTAATTTATTTTAAATTCTCACAATCTTAAAGTAAGAAAGTAATCAGTTGCTAACATATTACTTTTCATTTTCACTAAAAAAAACCCTAATTTTTCTTTGTTTGCTTTCATAAATAAATCTAGCCTTACTCAGACAAAAAAAAGAACTCTTCAAAATACATGTATCTCATCAGTTATATAATACTTCCTGAGAGTACAATCAATCCATCAGAAAAAGATAACTTATTACAGCAATATTAACTAGAATAATTATATAATAAAGTTGTATATACATGACAGGATCAAGAATAAACACCTAAGTGAAATAGTAAATATCTGACATATTATAAAAGCTCTAAGAAACAAAAGAGGTTTTAAGCAAAGTTTCTATGTAGTTGTGAAAATATTTGTTTCAAAGACCAAGATTATGAATTTTACAATGCCCTTCACACATTACATAAGGAACACTTCAATGATACATTCACTGATGTTTATTCCAGATCTAAAAAGATACCTACCTTATTATTTCCTGAAATTCTTTCTGTTTCGTTTTCAATTTCTTGTCGAATTTCATCAAAATCTGTGTAAAGCTAAAAATTATTGAAATGAAAAGCACAATATTCAAAATAAGATCAAAAGTTTTTAAGTTGAGGGAGTGTCCATATATTTCAAGGATGTCCATGGATTTGCTTCAGAGAATTAGTAAACAAATTATAATGTATACATACATTTTTCTGAGCTAAGAATTTATAGTTTTTATAAGCAAAGCTGCCTGAACCCATAACAATTAAGAATAACCAAATTGGAGAGAATTGGGCTCAGCTTCAAGTGCTTTCCAAATAAACTATTATGATTAGAAATGTTACTGAGATAAGATGTATTAATATTTTACAAGGAACAGTTGCTTCAAAATAACATAACACATTGCCAATGATAAGAAACTAAGTTACCAACTACTTGTACAAAATATTATTTTCAACATATTATCTCTTCATTATATTCGTGTGTGATTACCTTATTTTTCGTGTGAAGAAATTTACCCCATTCTTCTGCATCCACCCCTAGAAAAAGAAAAACTCATTTATTGGAAACTATGGAAATTACTTTTTATCTTTAGTTAGGAATTGAAAAAGGCAACATAATAAATTGTTATTTGTCTCTATTTTGCCATTAACTACATGTTAACAAGTGTTTTAAGATCTGCTAAATTATATTTTTCACATTTTAAAAATTGTATTATGTATTTCAAAAACATGACTAACTTCAGGTAGAGTTGCTCACAGGTCCTCCCACCATTTGAAATCTAGATTTTACAAATAAATTGTTTACTTCTCTTCATGTTTTGTATGTATTTATATTATAGTAAAAGGTATAGTCTTTCTTTTTAAACATCATACACATAAAAGCAATTTTTCTAATGGAAGTACTCAATTAAGTTAATGGCTAAGAAGAAAAATTAAGAATTCTGAGTAATGCAAAAAGCTTGTATAACAGATTTGCATACATAACTGAAGGTAAAAATTTGCAAATAGTGAATGAAATAGCTAATTTTTCAGTTTTTTTTATTGCCTATAAAGTCACAATTTGCTATTCCTTTAAAGAGCTCTTTCAGTATTATGTAGCTAGATGCTTTGTAAATTTACATACATTTTAAAGGTGATTTTTTTCCCCCCAGGGTGAAGACTGTGTTTTCCCTTAGAACTGGAGGTAGGAAAGAAAGAAAATGGAGAAACAGTAAAAAAAACCAAAAACCCTGGTATGCATCATATGGAGTTACCCGACTCTCTATTAGTTTCCAATCATAGGTCTGTTCCTCTTGCACTTGCTGCAAAAAGGAAAATATATTCACTATCTGCACTGTGTGAAATGGTCTAAAACTTGGACAGCAAGTTTTGTTCTATTTATCCCAGAGAAACTAGAAATGTTTAATTGTACAAAGGTAATCTAACTTTACCTCCCCCAAGCACAGCTGTGTTGCTTTTGCTAAATTCAGAGAAGTTTACAATGATTTAATGATTAAGTTTATCGAATAATGCATATTGGCCACCTGAAATCAAAATAAAAATGACTCTAAGATATTCAGATAAATACTTATTGAGGAAAGAGGTAGATCAAATCTTTGGTGGAATAAAGGTAAATAAAACTGGATCCTTTTTCCAAGTAAAATGCTCACCTACTTGAAGCTTAGTACCTTCTTCCAAGAAGTCTCATTGGAGGACTGTAGTAATCTAGGTGAACAGAACTCACAAAGGCAGGTACTACATACTAAAGGAGTGTTTTTAATTTACCTTAATATATAAAAGAGGCCTAGCTTCACAAGCATGTGTTTAAAAATAAAAATAAAACAAAATTACATTCATGACCAAAAAAGCTTGCATTTTGATACAATGCCAAAAAAAAATAACAAGAACCACTAAAACCTGCAATCAATGTGGATAGGCAAATAAAAACGGAAGGAAAAAGATGCACACAGCCTGTAAGAGTACATAAGCACACATGCAGGCATAAAAGAAAAAGGGGCAAAAACAAATGGATAAAGGAAACCTTTAGAAAGGTGTCTTGAGTTTTTCCATGTAGCAGGGTCTGTATTTAAAGAGAAACAGCACAGAATATGTTTAGTGCTTATCCCTAAAATTTTGAACCCTTTTAAAAAATCAAATGTGCAGAAACCTGATCACATTTCAAATGCACATAGCATTCAATTATTCAGAATTTACAGCTTGAATTAGAGGGATGTATATAATATTTTAAGTGATAGAAGCAAAGCGTACTGTGTGCCATAATTTATTTTTAGAAAACAAATTTCCTGTTACAATTAGTTATATCACCATTGTTTCTAATTCTGACACAAATGGTTTACAATTAATCCATTATTCAAAAATTTGCTTGGGATATCTGATAACTTACTATGGGAAAAGATAAATTGCCTGATTAAAAAAAAAAGGATCTACAAAGTATACTAAATACATCTTTCAAATCTGAAGAGTTAAATATATGCAGGTATTTGTCCCATTAGCTAAGACTGAGCTTTATAAGGAGATTTTCTTTGAAATATATATGGAATTTAACACTACACCACAGAAAGTGAACTCTACACCTTCATGGACTCAATTCAAAGGGAGACTACTATTTGTATCACAGCCCTTTATGCAGAAAGATTGATCCTACCATTTTCCTTTAATTCTTACTTATAATTTTACTGCCTTTTGGGAGCAACTGATGCTTTTACAAGTAATTTAACTAAGTAGAGGTAAAAATTCAAATTATACCCAGATTTTTAAGCATTGTTCTGTGAAGCATATATATTTAAAAAAAGAAAACAAACAAAAAAATTTGCTTTAGTTCAACAATTTTCTCTCCCCGAAATAAACTCTATTCTTATAAATTTCCAGGTTTCAACTAACACTGTTCATAGGTATGATATACAGTACAATTTTCATCTTTAATGAGCATGCTATTTTTGGACTTTGTCTAAAAAAAAATCTGAGAAAAAGCTTGACTTATTTCTTACAAATATATGAAAGATAATAGTAGAGTTCAAAATTCAAACTAAACCACCTCCCCACTCTAAAACATACTTTAGTATTTTTTTAAGTAATTTATTTTTGCAGGGGGACAGGGTCTTACTATTGCCCAGGCTGGAGTGCAGTGGCATGGTCATAGCTCATTATAACCTGAAACTCCTGGCCTCAAGCAATCCTCCTGCCTCAGCCTCCCAAAGTGCTGGGATTACAGGTATGAGCCACTGTGCCCAGCCTTAATTTTGTTTTTAATACGAATTTAACAGAATATTTTTTTTTTACATTGGCAGAAGTGGGAGGTGACAAGGTGAGAACACCATAAATCTACATATTGACACCTCAATTATCCCACATAGTTGGCGGAATGAAGAATTACATGCTAAAGAAATTTTCCTGATAATTAAATTACACATATTAAACACTAAAATATCTTATTTTAGCCAGTTTTGATGGATCTATATCTAAAACATTACACTTTTCTATGTCATCTTAGAATGCACTACTCTTAACCTATTATTTGTAACTTAGGACTTTGTTACGTAACAAAGCTCTCATGGGCTATAAATCCCTATACAAAATGGAGTGAATGATTTTTTTCTTTTTTGAAAGTTCTTCCGTCTGGTTATGTTTTCTTCCCTTTCTCCTCTCTCATTGTCAGGCTGTCAGGTAGTTCATACTGTTCTAGGTAACTATTAATATGTTTATCTGCTTGATGCTTTCTAATTTCCTCTGGGTTACAATAATTTATGATAAACTAGAACTTTTTATCCCAAGGATAAAGAGGCTCTGATGAGAGGCTAAGAAACTGTCTTAGAATAAGACACCCAAAATTTAGTACTCAAACTTATGAAATCTATTTTGTGTTCTGAGTAGCTGAGCTGTCATTTTAAGTGAGTTTTTTAATTTATATATAAAAAATAAGCACTAAGCTTGGAAAAAATACATATATAGGTAAAAATAAGCCGATTTACTGACCAACCACCAAAAAGAGACATCAACAAAACACAGTGGATATACAAGCAAAGAGATACCAAGGAGCTGACACTTCTATAGCTAAATGTATCCCCTTTTCTAACAAGCAAAATTTTATCTAAGGAAACACTACCCACATCTACAAATAGTTTCTGAGAGACAGGATATCATCTGCCCTTTCAAAATGACTGAAGAAAATGAAAAGTTAAAATAAAGAGACCTAATGCCATACAGTTTCTTAAAGTCTTGGTTTCAGGTGTTTGGTAAATCTGTTTGATGAAGTCAGTTAGTGAGGATGAAATTTATAAAGTATTATTCTACATATTTGAAGCTGAATCATAGGTCAATCCAAAATGATTAAATTCAAGGTTCAGAATTTCAATAATAAAGAAATATTACAGAAATGCAAAATGATGAATAACACACCAAGAGCTAACTAATTAAAAAGTTTCCACATATTCACTGGCAGTCTATCCAAAAATATTACTTATATATCTCCAACTTCATTAACTTGTTCCAGTGATTAACATTCCAGAGTCACCAGTAGATGCTCATGATACGTTTTCCCCCCTTTAAAAAAAAAAAATTAAGTCATCACCACAAACAGCTCCTATAGTAAATAAAGAAGAAATCAGATGCAGAAATTAAAGTAACTTCAATTTCATCAATACTATCTCCCATCTTAAATCAGAATATAAGTAGAATGAAACTGCACTGAAAACAGATCTCTGCACATAAGAAACAGACATGGTATTCTGTTGCAAAAGTAATTTAATAATTAGAGATATTTTACAGACTTTTATAAATAAGACAGAAAGTCTGAGCCAAACATGGAACTAAACAGGAAGATGAAATACATTACTCTCATCAAACATTTCAAACCTCACTAATTTAAGTATGATTAATATAGGATAGACATTTAATAAATAACTTAAAATCTGCTGATAGTCACAAACAGCATTCCTTAAAATATTTTCAATTTAACCAAAAAAGAACTGCTAAAAAGGACAATGCATATTTTCTTATTTTAATACTACACATTTACTATTCATATAGTCCATTAAAGAGATAGCCTGAGTTTAGCTGTAAACTAATCTTGAACATAGTTGGAGGTAGAATATGGGGGGTATAAGTCTTTAAAAATCAAAATAGTATGTGCTATACAGATAAACCCTAGCAAGAGAAGGAGAAAAAAAACTAATTTAGAAATTGAAGCCCAGGCATCACACCTGTAATCCTAGCACTTTGGGAGGACGAGGCAGAAGGATCGCTTAAGGCCAGGAATTCAAGATCAGCCTGAGCAACATAGTGAGACCCCACTTCTACAAAAAATAGAAAAATTAGCTGGATGTGGTGGTGTGGGCCTGGGAGGCTGAGGCTGAGGCAGAAGGATTGCTTGAGCCCAGGCATTTGAGGTTGCAGTGAGCTGTGATGATGCCACTGCACTCTACCCTGGGCAATAGAGTGAGACTCTGTCTTAGGGAAAAAAAAAAATTAGTTTAAAATTAAAACTCTTCCCATAAATAATATTCATCTTAGATTGAAGGGCAAAAGAATCAAAATTACATGGGAAGACCAAGAGAAGGGATGGTAAAATAACATTGCTAAGCTAAAACACAAAGTCATTTTAATTTTATTTAAAATATTTCAACTAGATTCTAAATGACTTAAGTTCTAAATCAATGCAAATCAGTGTTTTAAATATTAGGGGAAAAAAACTTTAAAACTCTCCAAAGACACTTAAAAACTTTCTTTAAAATAACTGATTCCAGGCTGGGCGCGGTGGCTCACGCCTGTAATCCTAGCACTCTGGGAGGCCGAGACGGGTGGATCGCTGGAGGTCAGGAGTTTGAGACCAGCCTGAGCAAGAGCGAGACCCCGTCTCTACTAAAAATAGAAAGAAATTATATGGACAACTAAAATATATATATACAAAAAATTAGCCGGGCATGGTGGCGCATGCCTGTAGTCCCAGCTACTCGGGAGGCTGAGGCAGTAGGATCGCTTAAGCCCAGGAGTTTGAGGTTGCTGTGAGCTAGGCTGACGCCACGGCACTCACTCTAGCCCGGGCAACAGAGTGAGACTCTGTCTCAAAAAAAAAAAATAAATAAAAAAAATAAAAAATAAAATAAAATAACTGATTCCAATTTACTGAGTGTTTCACTGGATCCTCCATTAAACAGCATTAATAACTGCTTACTAAGTGGAATTACTCAAAAACGACTATCCCCAACAACTTTACTGATGGCCTTTCAAAAAAATTACTTTTTTTCACGTTAAGAAAGATGCATACTTCTCTTCACAAGACTTCTGATTTTGCTACAGCTACTAATTTCTAATTATCTAATTAATTAATATCTTTTTAAGAACACAGCAAAAATACATAGAGTTTTAAAATAATTCTTATCCCAATTCTGAAATTTACCATTTTCTTCTCCTGTTGTTTTTCGTTTATCCTCTGGTGAAACATGGACCAGCTGCAGAATGAGAGGTCTCCGGGTGACAATACCAGTACCTCTGGGAAGCAGGTCCCTCCCCACTAGGCTTTCTAGCACTGAGCTCTTTCCACTGCTCTGAAAACAGAATATACAAGAGTAAAATGAGTTTCTTAACAGATTTTTTTGTTAACTCAGGAAACTATACTAACATACAAAAATTTTTACTTATTTAAAGGAAAAATTAGTGCAGACTTTAAAAATTAAATTTAGTTATATTTTCTATTACATGATCTTTATTTCTTTGGAAAAAAATCCAAAAACAAAAATAAAAGCCCCACTCTCCCATAATTTTCCTACCTTTTTTGAAGTTCTCCCAACCAGGTTTCAAAACCTACATTAATATACGTAAAATCATGCTTATTATATGTAGATACTTTAAATGGGATAGTACTGTATATATTTTTCTCTAACCTGCTTTTATTTTTAATGTAATGATCAGGAATATCATTCCATATTAAAATATTAACTTCTGTATTTAACAGTCAAACAGGGCCAAGCATGGTGGGCTCACACATTGTAATCCCAACACTTTGGGAAGTTGAGGGAAGATCCTCCCCTTCAGGGAGGATCGCCTGAAGCCAGGAGTTCAAGACCAGCTTGGGTAACATCTCTACAAAAAATTTAAAAATTAGCCAAGTGTGGTGGCATGTGCCTGTAGTCCCAGCTACGAAGGAGGCTGAGGTGGGCAGATTGCTTGAGCCCAGGAGTTATAGGACTGCTATAATCCACACTGCAGTCCAACCTAGGCAACAGAGCACGACCCTGTCTCTCTAAAAAAATAAATAAATAATAAACAGTAGTCTACTGTGTATAAAACCAAGCCCCCAACCGATGGACATTTAAGTGGTTTTTTGGTTTTTGCTATTATTAACAATGTTGCAATGAACATACTTCTGTATATATAGCCTTACTTCCTTATCCTATTACCTTATTAGATTTAGTTCATTTAAATTAAATTACTGATTAAAAAACATACAGACTTAAAGCATTTTTAGATACTGCCAGACTGCACACAAGATGGCACCAAGCTATACTTCCAACAGCTTGTCAAGTTTGTTCAATTTGCTGCATCCCCATCAGTATGGGGCATTATCACTTCTTGAATCTTTGCTATTTTGATAGATGAACACTGATAGCTAATTTAAATTTGCATTCCTTTATTATTGATGTCAAGCATTTTTTTAAGGGCTCTCTGTATTTCTCCTTAATGACTGTTCAAATACTAGCGTTTTATATATTTTATTTTATGTATTTCTTAATTTTTAATAAAGCTGTTTATCTAGAAGTATTTCATTTTTCAATTTCAGTATTTTCCCCTAACTTTTTACTTTGAAGTTTTCAATGCTACAAAAAAGTTGCAAGAATAGTAACAGTGAATATTCATGTATCTTAACATTGAGTCACCACTTATTAACATTTTGACACACTGGCTTTACATCATTCCTTACACATACACACACTTTTTTCTTTTGCTGTCCACTCTAAATATTGTGACATGCACCTCCTAAGAACAAGGGCATATACATAAAACCACAATACAACGATCACATTCAGGAAATTTAACACAGATACAATACCACTATCTAATATACAGTAAATAATCAAATAATATATAAACCTCTATTATACATTTTTAACGTATATGGTCTCTATTACAGTCTAAATATTTCTAAATTTGCTGTTTTTCTTAACTTTGCAATATACTGTATTTTTATACAGTATATTTTTTCTGTACTGTTTTCCTTAGTCAAAACTAGTACATCTTTTCTATTTAATATTTTCTACAAATGCAAAAACTCTAATTTCATCTGCTGTATCAAACAGGGTGTACAGGAAGCAGATGGCCCACTCAGATTAGGTTAATTTAAGGAGGGTTTATTTACAAAGAGACTATTTACAAAGCTATGGCATGGTAAGGCTTAGGGGAATCACAAGGGATAGTGCAGTTACCCAAGCTAGTAACAAGAGAAAAACTCTTACCATCCATAAGCCCCAAAGGAAGGGCCAAGACTTTTCAAGAAAAGTGACACAGTCAGCCCAAGGCTTCCACATACAAGAAGTGTGAGAAGGGAATAGATACCCAGACTTTTATCTCCTCCTTCCTCCAATTCCTTGCCAGGGATCGCCATTTACAAATCCAATTATTAACAGAAGGCAGGGGACACAGGGAACCATTCATGTTGTTCAGAAAGGTCCCCTATGATGGAGAACAGGAATGCTGAGTGGATATGGAGGGTTAAATTGAAGATTATGTGACATATCTGTGAAACTGTACTTTTTGGTACTGCTAAGTTTTAGTATCCAGATTTACCCCTCTCATTAAATAAAATGAGGTGCTTTCTATCATTTCCATTTCTATACTCTGAAATAATTAAAACAACATAGAAATTTCCTGTTCTAGCTGGGCACGCTGGCTCACGCCTGTAATCCCAGCATTTTGGGAGGCTGTGGGGGAGGATCGCTTGAGGTCTCAGGAGTTGGAGGTCAGCCTGAGCAATACTGAACCCTTGTCTCTACAAAAAACAGAAAACTTAGCCGGCGTGGTAGCACACGCCTGTAGTCTCAGCTACTTGGGAAGCTGAGGAAGAAGGATCACTTGAGCCCAGGAGTTTGAGGTTGCTGTGAGCTATGATGACTCCACTGCACTCTAGCCCCAGCAACAGAGTGAGACTCTGTGTCAAAAAAAGAAAAAAAAGGAAAAGAAAAGAAATTTCCTGTTCTTTACGTTTGACAAAACTCATCCATAAAATAACATCTAATTTTGATTTTCAAATTCATAGGATGAACTATTCACATATTCTTAGAATTTGTTAATTTTTCTTATTCCCAATATTTTCTTTTGGTTCTTTGTTCTAACTGCACTTTCCAATTAATTGCTACATTGTTTTATTGGTCAAATTTGTCTTTTATCGGTTTTGCTTTGTAATTTTTTTGTATTGTTAATTTCTTCTCTTCTGGGGTTTCTTTTTTTCCTGGTGAAAGTATGCTTGATCTGTTCTTTTTTAAACCTCCTTGAGTTGAATGTTTTTAGCTTATTTATCTAACTCAGCTACCAACACTCCCTCCCACTCCATATACAAACATATATCTCTCAACAGTCATCTCTATCTTTTTTCTTCCATACCAAGAATCGTGGTTTTCAATGACAGTTTGTGACAGAATTAGAGTAACACAATTACTTATTTGCTTTTTATTTCACATTACACACAGATACTTGAAATAATACCAATAGTACCACCACCAACATGATTACTGAAAATACTTTTGCATATGATCCCTTCATTCTTCTTCTTACCTCTTTATAGACCACAATTTCTCCTTTTAACCCCTCATTTGGTCTTAGTTTATGTACAATACAGACCAACTGTCTTTAAATTAATGGTCTCTAGTCATTTTGACTCTCTGAAGCTTGTTTTCCAGTAGATTAGTCAGGAAGGGCTAATGAAAACAATATTCTTCACATTCTAGCATACTGATAACAGTTTGTGATCTTTATACTTGAAAATCATTTTGGTTATATATAAAATCATGGGCTCATACTTTCTTATCTTAAATATGGAATATTCTATAGTCTTTTTTTTATTATACTTATCTTTCTTTCTTTTTCTGAACAACCAGAAAGAAGATATATTCCATAGTCTTATCTCTCAAAATATTGCTATTGAAAAGAATGGCAATAATCTGATTTTCCTTCACTTATAAGGGACTTTGTGACTTCTGCCTGCAAGTCTGAAGGATGTTTATTTTTCCTTTAAAGTCCAACAATTTTTCTAGACTATGTCTCAGTGTTGCCATTTGTGTCAGTGTTCTCAGGTGTGTGCTGTGCTCTTCCAAAATGTAGTTCCAAATCTGTTTTTAATTCATTAAAATTGTCTCAAATTGTAATTTTTAGTATCTGTTCTGTTCCCTGGCTATTGTTTTCTTCTTTGGGGACTCCTATTATACATGTTAGATCTTCTTTGCCTATTTCCAATATGTCAATTTCTATCAAATTCTTTTTACATGTCTTTCATATTTTTTTTCGGAGTGCAGGAGCCAATCATAGCTCACTGCAGCCTCGAACTCTTGGGCTCATACAATCCTTTTACCTCAGCTTCCCAAGTAGCTGAGACTACAGGCAGATATCACCATGCCTGGCTAATTTTTTTATTTTTTTTGTAGACACAGGGTCTTGCTATGTTCCTCAGGCTAGTCTTAGACTCCTGGACTCAAGCAATCCTCCCTTCTCGGCCTCCAATGTGCTGAAGCTACAAGCATGAGCTACCAACCATGCCTGGCCTTATCTTTTTTATTTTTAATGTCTTTCTTCTTTTCAACTTCTTTTCCTCTTAAGGTATTATCTGTTATATTTATTTATGCTTGTGTTCCTTCTAATTTGGGTCATTTCCAAAATAAATTTTATTTCTAATATCTTACTGAGTTCTACTACCTAATTTTTAAATTTTTCTTATGCAAATTTGATTTTTTGAAATGCCATGTTATCCTCATGTCTTTTGTCTTAATATCTCATGGCTTTCAACTGTTTTGTGGGCATGTATTTCTTGTGTGCTTTCATTTTCTATAAGGGTCTTATTTTTCTTTAAAAACTTTGTATGAGATTTGACCATTATTTCATACAGCTGATTTTTGAAGGAGGCTTGGCTCAGAATAGCTATTCTAACTCTACACTCTAAAACTCATTTTTGTTGTTTTCACATAGTGTTCAAAATACAGTTTCTTGCTTTCTGAGGTATTTTGGCTCTGTTTATTTCCCCTACTTTTAGCTGACCTTCTGTTTCCTTTGTCTATATTTTTCAGGGAATACTCAGTACTCAGTTGTATTCTCAGTTCTTTCTCACTGTGAGAATTGGTCCTAGAAGAATGTGGTCCTAGAAGCTTTGGTTGGTTAATTTTAAAAGTTTCATAGGCCGGGCACGGTGGCTCACGCCTGTAATCCTAGCACTCTGGGAGGCCGAGGTGGGCGGATCGTTTGAGCTCAGGAGTTCGAGACCAGCCTGAGCAAGAGCGAGACCCCACCTCTACTAAAAATAGAAAGAAATTAAATGGACAGCTAAAAATATATATAGAAAAAATTAGCCGGGCATGGTGGTGCATGCCTGTAGTCCCAGCTACTCGGGAGGCTGAGACAGGAGGATCGCTTGAGCTCAGGAGTTTGAGGTTGCTGTGAGCTAGGCTGACGCCACGGCACTCACTCTAGCCTGGGCAACAGAGTGAGACTCTGTCTCAAAAAAAAAAAAAAAAAAAGTTTCATAAAAGGGCTCCAGTCCCTTCAGACTTCACAACAGACCTCTTTCACTCACTCATTATCAGTGTGTGCAAAACCCTTCCAAATTTCAGCTGGTAATCTTAAACTAGTCCTCCAAGCTTTCCAGTGATTGATTGCCTCTGAATATTTTTCAATTCAGATGTTCCACTGCTTCCCCTAATATATTAATAGATAATAAAAATACACAGGTCTTGGAGCTGTTCACGGTTTGTCCCCAAGAATACTGGCATATAGTCAACTACTTTTCTTATACATGCTATCAATGTGTTTTTGGTTTTCCTATCCTATTTGTTCTGGTTTTAAGGGAAAGTCATATAGATATTTAGGAAACTATTCTACCACTGCTGTTATTTTCCCAGAATCCCTAATATGGACATTTAACCTACCTAGAAATACTGACACTAATGTTTAACCTTGTAAGTTATATTACTCAGTCATAAAAAGGAACAAGGTACTGATAACATGCTATAACATGGATGAACCTAAAATCCTTCTGCTAAGTGAAAGAAGTCAGTCACAAAAGACCAAATATTATTGGATCCTGTTTATATGAAATGTCCAGAATAGCCAAATGTATAGACAGAAAGTAGATTATGTGGCTGTGTAGATGGCTGGGGCAGAGGGAAATGGGGAGTGACTATGAATGGATACAAAGTTTCTTTCTGGGAGATGATGTATTTTAAAATCAGTTTATGGTTACAGTTGTGCAACTCCACAAATATGCTAAAAAACATTGAATTACACATTTCAAATAGGTGAACATTATGGTATATAAATTATATCTCAAAAAAGCTGTTAAAAAACAAAATAAAGGAGAATGATTTCTAAAATACATAAAATGTACAAACCATAGATGAAAAGATTGATAATTAAACTACAATAAAATTAAAATGACTTTTCCTTATATCAATAGAAAAAACAGGGAGAAAACATCTATGATCCGTATAACTGACAAAGAATTAGTAACCAAAATGTATAAATGACTCCTACAAATAAATAAGAAAAAGGTGACTAACCTAATAGAAAATAATGTGCAGAGATATGAGCAGAAACTCAAAAACAGAACCACTAAGGGCAAAAAAACATAAGATGCTCAAACTCACTAGTAATTGGGGGATGTAATAGAACCCACAATGAGATATCATAAATTTATTTTGTTTATTTTTTTTTTTTCAGACAAAGTCTCACTCTGTTGCCCGGGCTAGCAAGCCATGGCGTCAGCCCAGCTCAAAGCAACCTCTAACTCCTGGGCTCACACAATCCTCCTGCCTCAGCCTCTCGAGTAGCTGGGACTACAGGCATGCGCCACCATGCCCGGCTAATTCTTTCTATGTATTTTTAGTTGTCCAGCTAATTTCCTTCTATTTTTAGTGTAGATGGGGTCTCGCTCTTGCTCAGGCTGGTCTTGAACTCCTGAGCTCAAATGATCCACCCGCCTTGGCCTCCCAGAATGCTAGGATTACAGGCTTGAGCCACCGCGCCTGGCCGAGATACCATAAATTTAAAATGTGACAATACCAAATACAGACGTAAACAAACTTCTCTCTGTTGGAGGGAATGTAAATGGTTACAACCATCCTGAGGAGCAAGTAGCAAAATCCAATGAAAATAAAAATAAATATATCCTACAGTCTAGCAATTCCACTCCATTATACTTTAGAGAAATTCTCAAACATGTACAATGAGACATTTATAGAAATTTTCCCAGGACCATTGTTCACTAAAACTCTATAGCAAACAATGGGGAACATACAAGTGTTCCTCAACAAGAGGATAAATTGTTATATATTCCTATAATGAACCATTATATAGCAGTGTAAATGAACAAACTAGGAATATGTGTGTATATGAATAAATTTCACATATTAATATGATTGTGTTAAAAAATGCAGAGGAACATATATTGCATGACACCACTTACTTCAAGTTTAAAACAATATTACATACTGTTTAGATTACCTACTTATGTATTATATGTATAATGAAGTACATGGGGAATAATAAACATCGAATTCAAGAAAGTGGTTCTCTCTCTCTGGGAAGGAGAGAAATTCAACTGGGTAATGTTTTATTTCTTAACCTGGGAGGCTGGTGTAACAGTGTTCATAATATTGAAAATGTTTCAAAATAATTTTTGAATGCCTCAAATGTGGTATTGGATCTCACATTGAAGAGGTAATAAAAGGGATTAGAACATTTCTCCTTCCCTCTCATATCCCAAGGAGACATCTGGTATAGCCATACAGCTTGAAAACAGGTTATAGACTAACTCCTATGTCCACCCTCCCTGTCTGTACAAGTGGTCTATATTAGCTTAGTGTCCAGCTCTGCTGGAAAGCTCAAAGTACTATACTCGAGTCTGCAATACAGGGCTGTAAGCAATTCAGGTAGCATTTCAATTTCATTTCACATTATCTTGGATAGGAAATAAAGGGGTAATAAAAAAAACTTTTTTCCGTTCTCTTTTTCATTCATTTATGTTTCACTAATTTAAAAAGAATAGGTGTAGGGGCTCTGTAGCACAGCGGCCTGGGACACTACTGTGGCAAGGGCCCTATCCTGGTCTTGCCTGATGCCCGACCCTGCACAGCTGGGCAAGTTAGAGGAGCAGTCAGAGAGGGGCACCCGGAGTCAGGCACAGCAGGTCACACTGGTCCAGGTTTGACATCAATAGGCTGGTTTCACTTCTGAGGCAATAAAATGCAAGACATTTGTGTGACCAAGTTTACTCCAGAAATGAAATACACAGATTACAGGTATTTTGTGATTGGTTGTAGAACTTCCACCTGACATTTAACATGCCACAGCCTACTACATTGTGAAAATATAAAAATACCTGAAATGTAAAAGTAAGCCTTATGTTAAAATGAATGGGAATGACACTGTGACTGTTCTGTGTGGACTCTGGTGGCATGGTGAGTCACTGAATGCTTCTAGAAACCAGAGAAACCTATAAATTAGAGAAATTACAGATCCTACATTGTTATGATGACTAGGTAGCTCGGACAGCACTTGAGACATTACCTAAAGATTTCATTCTTGGAATAGGAGTTGACCTCCATCCCTGACTCCAGTGGAGTTCTAATGTGAACAAAATGATATGAACTGCTTTAGTCATTTCAGAATTAGACTGAGTCATTTATTGGAAAATATAGCTCCTAAACCCCACCTAGTTGGTTAGGTTGCTGTTAAAATAAGTCTCATCTACCTAATGGTCACTCATGCTAACACTTGGAGATTATAGATAAATGACTTAATACTGCCACCAAAAATCAATACATTCAAACCAAAACTTTAACACATTGTCTTTATTCCCAAGATCTGAGCAAGATTTTCGGAATTCTCAACTGTCTCCTGTGTTTAAGTTGATCTCTCTGATCAGATTTAATTAATTTTGTTTAAATGTAAATCTGTAGAATGGAATGACCAAAATTTTTTCTAATAAAACAAAAAACACATCACCTCCCCAAAAGAAAAAAAAAAAAAAGAATGGTTATAGTAGGGATGGAGACAATTTTATATAATCACAATTTCCCTAGGAACTCTAAACTTTAAACATTTCTCCATGCATACAACATTTACTGTTGCACACTGGAAGTCAGAGGCCAGTCTGACTTTCTTTTCCTTTTAAGAAACCTGTTTATCCCTCCTCTTTCTATTTAGAAGCTTGTAGTATTCTTTTGTTTTGTTTTGATTTCAGAAATTTAACCAGGGTTATGTCTCTTCTTTCAATATTTATGTCCAGCAATTGAGACCAGAAAATGTCTTATTTCAGCTCTGGGGAAGTTTTGCCTATTATTTGTTTGATTACGGTTTCTTTTGTCATCTGCTCCAAGTGCTCTTTCACAATCATCGAAGATCAGGACTTTGGCTCTCTTAGCTCTCACCTTCAAGTCTCTTATCTCGTAATAAATTCCATAATCACTGGGTGAGGTGGCTCACACCTATAAACCCAGCACTTTGCAAAAAAAATTTAAAATTAGCCAGGCATGGTGGTGCCTGCTGCTAGTCCCAGCTACTCGGGAGGTTGAGGCAGGAGGATCTCTTGAGCCCAGAATTCAAGGCTACAGTGAGCTAGGATTCCACCACTGCACTCCAGCCTGGGTGACAGAGGAAGACCCTGCCTCTTTTAAAAAAAAAAAAAAAAAAGTGATTTTCTTAAAAATGTCTTCAGATAGCATTCTTCTGACATTTTCTTTGCACATTAAAAATGTAAGAATAAGGCTGGGCGCGGTGGCTCACGCCTGTGATCCTAGCACTCTGGGAGGCCGAGGCGGGTGGATCACTCGAGGTCAGGAGTTTGAGACCAGCCTGAGCAAGAGCGAGACCCCGTCTCTACTAAAAATAGAAAGAAATTATCTGGCCAAAATATATATAGAAAAAATTAGCCGGGCATGGTGGCGCATGCCTGTAGTCCCAGGTACTCAGGAGGCTGAGGCAGTAGGATCGCTTAAGCCCAGGAGTTAGAGGTTGCTGTGAGCTAGGCTGACGCCACGGCACTCACTCTAGCCCGGGCAACAAAGCAAGACTCTGTCTCAAAAAAAAAAAAAAAAAAAAAAACACGTAAGAATATTCTAACAATTCCTCCCAAAAAGCTCTCTCTTCACAATACAAAAAGGAAAGAGCAACACATAAATGATGATAAATTGCAACCAGGGAAAATGACTGGGAGCAATGGGAACTGTGGCTAACTAGATATTGGTTGACCCACCAAAAGCATCCATTGGGAATGCACTGTCAGATTTTGTTTGTTTTTTCTTTTTAAAGGAAAAACCAGAAATCTAAGGCCTTTCACTATTTGTAAACAGTGGCAACTAATTCATTTCTTTTTAATATTATACATGTCAGCACAAATGCAGACCAAATAAAACATATCTGTGAGCTCCCAATTTTTTACCTGTCCCCTGGACTCAGTATCATAGTGCTGGCTTCTTCAACAATTGATTAGATCAGCGCTTGTTTTCCCCTCATATTAATAATTTAAATACCCAGTGTCCACACTCTTTCCAGGAAGATGAGTAGCCACAGGAGTTCCAAAGTGGCAAAATCATAACTGACTTGCTCTGGAAATAGGGCGCTATTGGCACCCCACGGTCTTCAGCTTTTTTCATCTCCATCTACTTCCAAAGTTGACTCAATATCCTGTATTATATTTAGAAGCTAAAGATCTGTGTGCCTGGTCTCAATGTCACCTTTTAGTTTCTTCTAAGTTACACTGAATTGGGATTTTTAGTGTTTTGAGTTTATATTTTGAGATGTGGCCTTTCCCTGAAAAGGTTGTTAGGTTTTTAGCTCTTTTTCTCTGACATCTAGCATCAGTTGGGGGTGAAAAGTTATAAATGTTCATTCATGCCACATTAACCAAGGCTGATTCATTTTTTAACTTCTAAGTTTCTATTTTTCATTATATAAAACAGACCTCTCAATTCTTTATTTTGATATTACAATAACAGATAAAGATGTCCTCTTAACTTTTTAACTTTTAAAATAATTTTTGATTTACAGAAGACGTTTCCTTAATATTTGTTTCACTTAAATAAAATATTTCTCTCTTTTTAAATTTTTCTAACTGGGAAATACTTCATTCTATAAAACAGAATAAGTGCTCCCTAAATAGAATATTTTTAAGAGTGTCCTTAGAAATGTTAACCTTATGGTATTTAAAATAGCTAAACTAGGCCGGGCGCGGTGGCTCATGCCTGTAATCCTAGCACTCTGGGAGGCCGAGGTGGGAGGATCGCTTGAGGTCAGGAGTTCAAGACCAGCCTGAGCAAGAGCGAGAGCTCGTCTCCACTAAAAATAGAAAGAAATGATTTGGACAGCTAAAAATATATGTAGAAAAAAATCAGCCAGGCATAGTGGCGCATGCCTGTAGTCCCAGCTACTCAGGAGGCTAAGACAGAAGGATTGCTTGAACCCAGGAGTTTGAGGTTGCTGTGAGCTTGACACCACGGCACTCTAGCCCAGGCAACAGAGCGAGACTCTGTCTCAAAAAAATAAAATAAAATAAAATAAAATAGCTAAACTAAAATGTTTTTACCCTATAGCTCAAACCCCCCAACCTAGTGACAAAATGTAAATCTGAAGTTTAAACCACTTTATAATCTGTGGTGTTAAAATGCTTTTTTTTTTTTTTTTTTTTTTAAGAGACAGGGTCTTGCTATGTTGCCCAGCCAGCAAGTGCAATGGCTATTCACAGGAACAATTACAGCCACGAATTCCTGGGCTCAAGAGAACCTGCCACCTCAGCCTCCCAAGTAGCTGGGACTACAGGTATTTGCCACCTTGCCAAGCTTAAAATGTGGTTCTTATACTGAACATATAACTCAAAAATATTAACATATCCACCAGAATCCAAACTTTCCAAAATGTTACAGACCTAATAGTCCTTAGGGAGAAATTTTTTCTTGGTTATAAAACTATATGCCCAACGCTCTCTAGATCAAAGAAGAAAAGAGTGAGAGATTTAGATATCTGATAAGGCCATGAACTTTAACAGGAAAAGTTAACATCCATAAAAATTCCCACTGTTTCTATAAAAGCAGAGAAGTATGAGATAAGTGACATAAATCTACACATCCAAGAAGCTCAATGAACTCAAAGCAGGATAAACACAAAGAGGTCCACATTGAGACAAATTATGATCAAAGTGTTGAAAGACAAAAACAAATGTTGAAAGAACCAAGAGAGAAGCAAAGAAGCAACTTGTCAAGTACAAGGGATCCTCAATAAGATTAACAACAGATACAAATGATTTCTCATCAGAAACCAGGGGGGCCAGAGGCAGCCTGAGCTTGAAGTGCTGAAAGAAAAAACTTGTCAACCAAAAATTCTATAACTAACTTAATATTGTTAAGATGGCAATACTCTCCAAAGCAATTTACAGAGTAAATCCCTACATAATCCCTATCAGAATCACAATGGTCTTGTTTACAGAAATGGAAAAGCCAAATCTAAAATTCATATGGAATGGCAAGGGACACCAAACAGCCAAAACAATCTTGAAAAAGAATGATGTTGGGAGATTCACACTTCTCAGTTTCAAAATATACTACAAAACTACAGTAATCAAAGCAGTGTGGTACTAGCATAAGGACAGACATATGAAAAAGAATGAGAGCCCAGAAATAAACCCATACATACCTCCATGGTTGACTGATTTTCAACAATAGTGCCAAGACTATTCAATGGGGAAAGAAGAGGCTCTTCAATAAAATGGTGCTAGGTCAACTGGATAGTAATATGCAAAAGAAAGAAGTTGGACCCCTACACTCATACCAGACAAAAATTTACTCACAATGATCAAAGACTAAATTTAAGAGCTAAAACTATAAAATCCTTAGGAAAAAATACAAAATAATAAACCTTCATGACCTTAGATTTGGTGATGTCTTAGATATGACACCAAAAGCACAAACAACGAAAGAAAATATAGATGAATTGAACTCGATCAGAATTAAAAACTTTTGTGCATCAAACAACAGTATCAAGAAAGTGAAAAGACATGCTGGGCATGGTGGCTCACTCCTATAATGCTAGCACTTTCGGAGGCCAAGGCTGGAGGACTGCTTGAGGCCAGGGGTTTGAGACCAGCTCTGAGCCAAGAGTGAGACCCCTTCTCTCCAAAAAAAGAAAAAATTAGCAGGGCATGGTGGCGCATGCCTGTAGTCCCAGCTACTCGGGGGGCGCTGAGGCAAGAGGATCACTTGAGCCCAGGAGTATGAGGCTGCAGTGAGCTATGAGGACACCAATGCACTCTAGCCCAAGCTCAGGGAGAGACTCTGTCTCAAAAAAAAAAAAAAGTGAAAAGACAACCTACAGAATGGGAGAAAATATTTGTAAATCAGGTTTTGTTAAGGGTCTAGTATCCAGAATATATAAAGAACTCTTATAACTCAAAATAAAGAGACAGTAACTGCAACAAGCACATGAAAAGATGTTCAACATCATTAGTCATTAGGAGAATGTAAAGCAAAACCACAATGAGACTCCACACCCATTAGGATGACGATAATCAAAAAGATACATGATTTAACAAAGGTTGACAGGGATATAGAAAAATCAAAACCCTTGTACATTCCCGGTGGGAATTATAAAATGGGGCAGCTGCTGTGGAAAAGTTTGGTGGTTCCTCAAAAAGTTATACAGCATTAACACAGAACCTGGCACTTTTATTCCTAGGTATATACCAAAACAACTGATAATAGGTACTCAAACAAATACCTATATCCAACTATTCATAGCAGCACTATTCACAATAACAAAAAGGAAGAAATAACTCAATTGCCCATCAATGGATGACTGAATAAACAAAACGTGGCTTACACATATAATGGACTATTACTCAGCCCTTAAATGAAGTACTGGTACATGCTACATGAATGAACCATGTTATGCTAAGTGAAAGAAGCCTGACATAAATCATCACATATTCTACTTCTATGAAATCCAGAATAGGTAAAATTATAGACACAGAAAGTAGATTGGTGGTTGCTATGGGCTGAGGGACTGGAAGAATAGGGAGTGACTGCCTAAGGAGTACAGAGTTTTCTTTTGTAATGAAAATGTTTTAGACCTAGATAGAGATGGTGGTTTCACATTATGAATGTACTAAATACCACTGAATTGTATACTTTTAAATGGTTAATTTTATATCATATAAATTCACCTCAATTTAAAAAAAAAAAAAAAGCAGCTCATGATCTATACAAAGAAACTACAGAAAAAAGAAAAGGGAGTAAGTTTATCTAAGAACACTCACAAGAAAACAATGCATCACAAGGAATGAAAGTATAATCAATAAATGCTAAAATGTAGATAGCAGCGCTCAGGGGAAAAAAGAGGCATCAAACTATGAAAAGAGTCAGCTGTAGGCAAAGGAAATAGGATAGGGGTATAAAGGTGCCTTTTTTCAAATAAAAAATTCCAGAATGATTTAAGGCTTTATAAATAAATAAATAACGACTACTGGTAAGGGTGTGCAGAAACTGGAACCCTCATAACACTGCTAGAGGGAATGTAAAATGGTGTAGCCACTGTGGAAAACATGTTGGCAGTTTTTCAAAAAGTTAAACATAAGATTATCATATGACCCAGCCATTGCACTCCCAGGTATATCGCCAAGAGAATTGAAAACACACAAAATTCACATAAAAACTGGTAAACAAATGTTCACAGCAGCATTATTCATAATACCAAAAAGCGGAAACAACCCAAATGTCCATCAACTGATGAATGGATAAACAAACTGTGGTATATCTGTACAATGGAATATTATTCAGCCATGCTACATGCTGGATGAAGCTAAAAAAAAAACATAATGTTGAGCAAAAGAAGCCAGACACAAAAGACCACATATTGCATGATTCCATTAATATGAAATGACCAATAGGCAAATCTATAGAGACAGAAAGTAGATTAGTGACTGCCAGGGGCTGGGAGAGGGCAAAATGGGGAAGTGACTGCTAGTGGGTATGAGGTTTTTTGGGGGGTAATGAAAATGTTCTGGAATTACATAGTGATGATGGTTGCACAACCTTGTAAATATACTAAAAACCACTAAACTGTACACTTTACAATGGTGAATTTTGTTACGTGAACAAAATATTTGTTATATTTCAACTTTTTAAATGTAAAATAAAAAACAAGTTGGTTTGCAAATTGGTCATTAAAATCCAAACTGCTTTTCCTTTTACATTTGCCTGAAGATAGTGCTGAAATCACTGAAATAAAAGGCAAAGTGAAAAGTACATTACTAGCAACACTAAGCCAGAGTCTCAGGTTAATGTCATCTGCATTGGGATGCCTATATTGGATGGTTTGGATTACATACCTGGAGGGCTCCCCTTTCCAATTCTCAACTTAAGAAATAGTGATTAAATTTCCCAAGTTGAGTCACAAAAGTTGTTTTAAGTCTTATCTCCTTCTCCACCTGCAAAGTACACCATGGTCTAAAAGTATCAACCTTCTCTCTCCCCATTCTCTGTTCTTTTCACACAGACGATCTCAGCTAGAGAAAGAGGAAAGCAATTTATTTAGCTAAATCATAAAAAATGTAAATAACTGACAGCTGTAAACATGATTCCCTCTCCTTAACTCCTCCAAGTCCCTAGCCTCCAAATAAGTATTATTTGGGCAATTTAAGAAATAAAGTTTAAAACATTTAGGGATTGGCAAAGGTTGTCTGGGAAGTGATATTTTAGAGCAAGAATGCCACCAAATCAACATGGTACTAGATAGTGGTATGCCCTAGACTCAACTTTCCTAAATTATTCCTGCTTTTTCCAGTATCGTACATTTTAAAATCCAATGATTCACTAACGTACTTTTCAAATTACAAACCATGAACCATCTGCATCAGAATCACCTATGTGCCTTGCCCACCCCAGACTTATAAAATCAAAATCTCTGGGGATAGGATCCAGGAAAGTTATTTCCAAAGTGATTCTTATACACACTCAAGTTCGAGAATCACTGTTTTAAAAAGTTCAACAAGATAGGACGGGCCACCAGTTAAGGTATAATGTGTAAGATAGAGACTACACCTGTGTTATGATGACCATTACTGAGTTCACTAGTCACAACTAAGTACAAAACACCTGCACATCTGGAACTCATTCACTACACACTACTCTTAAGTAAAAATACAAGGTGTTATGCAACATCAAAAGAATAAAAATGGCAGACATCCCAAAGTAATGGTGCAGTATTCAAAGCAAGCAGATTTTTTTTTTCAATGCATTGAGGAAAATATGGGAAAAAAGGAAATTGTTTCTAGTCTTTATTTTTTCTGTGGTTGAAAAATAAAGGTTTGAATTTCAGCTATTTAATAAGGACATGGATTGGAGATAACTCTCATTAAATCAAGTCAAAAAATTGATCCCTTGAGGAATTTCAATCACCAACATGCAAATGTGGCATAACTGTCACTACTAGGATGGTTTTTGTTAGCACATGTTAATGGCTTTCAGAAGGATGGAAACTTTACTTTTCTCCCCTTGCCCTCCCTATTTTGCCAACTAACAGGTCTAATGACTGAAATAAACTATTTTGTGTAAGAAAAATCCTTCTTAATTTTGAACTATTTATGCTGCCACACTATAGCCCTGATTCTTTTACTGCTTCATGCTCAAAAAGCACTGAGAATTTCTTTAAAAAGTACTTGGAAAGTTTCTTGTCTGCAACTAGGCAACACTTCCAAATTACTACAAAGATGATTTAATTTATATCATCTCCTCTAATTCTATTTACAAAAACAGATCAGTTGTGATGATAAAAGTCCCAGTGTTCTAAAATATTATCTAGTTAGAGTGAGCAATATTTATTCATTCAAGGCCGGGCGCGGTGGCTCAGGCCTGTAATCCTAGCACTCTGGGAGGCCGAGGCGGGTGGATCGCTCAAGGTCAGGAGTTCGAGACCAGCCTGAGCAAGAGCGAGACCCCCGTCTCTACCAAAAATAGAAAGAAATTATATGGACAACTAAAAATATATATATATATAGAAAAATTAGCCGGGCATGGTGGCGCATGCCTGTAGTCCCAGCTACTCGGGAGGCTGAGGCAGGAGGATAGCTTGAGCCCAGGAGTTTGAGGTTGCTGTGAGCTAGGCTGACGCCACGGCACTCACTCTAGCCTGGGCAACAAAGTGAGACTCTGCCTCATAAAAAAAAAAAAAAAAAAAAAAAAATTTATTCATTCAAAATATTTATGGAGCACCAATTACATGCCCCAGACTGAACAAAATATGCTCAATAAAAATATTGCTCAAAATTTATTATTTTTGATTCTGAGTCTCCAATCATTACAAATATTAAGTGTTACAAATAATAGAATACACTATTGGTACCAATCCTACAGCAGACCAAGGAAATTTGTTTCTAAAATAACTTTTATTGCTTTAACTATTTAAAAGCCAAAAAAAGTACAGATGTCTATGGTTTACAAGGTTTGCAGTGTTTGGATATCCACTAATATTTTGAACAGTAAGTTCCTTCTTATAATATTTACACCCTATACTTTTAATTTGTAGCAAGATGTAGCGATGCACCTCATGGAAAATGATAGGAAAGCCACCACCTTCTGAAAGAAAAGATACTATTAAGAAATGAAAGTACTTAAAATCGATATATTAAGTAATCTCTTAAAAGGGCTTCTCTGAACTCCAATATTAATAAAAGTCCTATGACTCTTCTTCAGTCACGAAAAGCAGTAGAGAAAAATGAAACTTAACACTTCTGCAACTCATTTATTTTTTCGACATTTATGCACATAAAAAATTATGAGTTATCTATGAGACCCAACATGAAAAGGCCACAGAACCTGATGCCCAATTTAGGTCACGATCACAAAATTGTGGAAGACAAAAACCACAGCCTACGTCGAAAAATTGGATATTTCTTCCTAACACCTACAGAACTCCAGGTACACGAGGGGATTTTTTTTTTTTTTTTTTTTTAAACACTGCTTCGGCGTTCTCGAAACCTGGAGAGGTTACACTGCAGGGAAACACTCTGGCAGTGCACAGTAGTGGCCTCTCAGCCTACGTAGCGCGGTTCCAAAACTGACTCTGCAGCCCTTGATCAAGGCAAAGAGGGAAGTAAAACACCCGCCGCGCAGAAGCCAACCGAGACCCGGCTAGCCAGCACACCACGAGCCCAGCGCGGCCCGGGTACCCCGCGCGTCCCCCAGGTGCCCTTGGAAGCAGCCGCCCGAGGACCACGCCGCGCCCGGTCCCAGAGGACTCCAGTTCCGCCCGCCGACCTATCCTCCCCACTCCCAGCCCCCGGGGCCCTCCGGGCCTGCCGCGCCGGCTCCGCCCCTCGCCTCTCGGCCAAGCCCCGGATTCTCCGCCTCGATGCAACGGAGTCCCGGGCGGGCAGGCGCGGCGGAGCCGCGAGAGCCCCGGGGCCCCAGCAGGGCCCTCCTCCCACAGGCCGCCAAGGCTGACCCAGAAGAGGGCACTGCAGCCCAGACCAGGCCTGCGTCCCGGGCTCTGGCCTGGGCGAACGCCGCCCTCGTCTCTCACCTGCGTTCCCACTACGACGATTTGAGGCAGCTGGATGATGTCAGCGCCCACTGTGTTGAAGACGTCCTGGAGCTTGTTGATGACAGGAATTAGCGCCTCCATGACTCAGAAAACAGGGGACCCCCGCCCGCCCGGCCACCGCAATGAATGGGGCCGGGGCCCAGAATTCGCCTCCTTCCTCCTCTCCTCCGCCCTCTCCTCGGGAGCCGGCACCCATTGGACCCGGCCCGCCCGCTACCTGCCCCCTCCCGGCAGGCCATGCGCCATGAGGGGTGGGAAAGAACAAAGCCTGCCGGGAGTTGTAGTTCTGGCACAGGGGAACACGCTTGCCTACGGCTTCCAGAAGGCTGCGCGGCACGGGCGGGCCCGAGCAAGCGTGGAGGGGTGCGTGGGACGGGGATGTTTCCCCGCCTCCTGTCCAAAGGCTAGAGTTGAGACCAGGAGAGTAGGAGGGAAGAGGTACACTAATGCTTGTCCTCAAAGTATGATAGATGTGAAAATGCCAGGTGTAAATATGTGTTAAGTACAGCGACATTTCTCTTGATTATCCAGAGTGTCATTTCCTTATGAGGAACTTTCTTAAAAAGGACAGGTTGGAAAAGCTTAATCAAAGAATAACATGGCCACAGACACCCAGCTGTGTGCAAAAGGTCTGTACGCTGATACTAGAATATATGGATTGCTATTTGCAAAACCACAAAGCCAGCCCAGGTTAGAACACGCGGAAAGTGTTCAGAAAAAATCTTACAATGTTGGCGTTTAGAGGGGAAGAGCTGAGCCCTTCTTATTCTCTACATTCCTTTTAAACCTTTATTTGCTATGGCCTGATTCTGGCAAAATAGAGATCTGATAACTGCCTTACTTGTTTTTTGCTAAGTATTCTATTTCTAAATGTTGTTTTTCTTTTTAGATAAATAATATCTCTACTCCAAACCTTCAAAGATCTCCTATCTCAAAGTAAAAATGGTGACATTTGAGCAAAGACCTAGAGCAGATGAGGGGGAAGTCCCCTTCCCGACTTTATTTTTCTCCAAGGCACTTACCTCCTAACACACTAATATTGTACTTGTGTGCTCTCTCCTCTTGCTAGATTATCAGCTCCTAGAAGACAGGGATTTTTGACACTTTTGATCACTGATGTATCCTTAGCCCCTAGAAAGCAACAAACAAGATGATCACAATCTCATTCCCCTCTGAATTTATTATCTCACACAGGAGACAGGTGTTGACGCCATTGTAAATAAATGGGTAGGTGCTATGACTGTATTATGGAGTGCATAATAGGAGCACTTTTTTTCCAGTCTGAGGGGGAGGGGTAGAAGTTCAAGAAAGACCTAGAAGTTACTAGATTTAATCTCCATGAGGGAAAGGACCACCTACAGTAGTGGAAGTTGTGTACTACACAACTCCAATGGGTACCTTCACCTGCACAGCTGTGCACAGCAGCTCTGGAATGACTTGATTTGTTCAGCAGGACAAATAGTAGGCACTTAATAAATATTTTTGAACAAATGAATGAAATGAGCTAAAACCTGAAGATCCAATAGTGGTATTTTCACATCTTGTCAAGTGTTGTGAACATCCCCTTCTCTTTTGATTATTTTTAAAAACAAAAATTTCAGAGACAAAATGGGGAAAAAAGCCAGAGCTCCAAAAAACAAAGAGTTCAATTCCAAGTCTCTTATTTTCTACCACAGATAATATTACAGAATAGTGAGATATTGCCCGCTTGCTTCTCACCCCTCTGTTGATGGAGCTTTTTGTTCTCTTCTAAATCTTAATAGAAAACTGTGAGTTATCTCTAATCCTTCCAACAAGAAAAGGCAGACAAAAAGAGGGATTAGGCTCAAGGTGAAGCTTCACCAGCATCAGAACCGGTAACTACTTTAAAGGGTCCAGGTGCCCTGGGGCAAAAACGATGGAACTACAACTGTTTTTTTCCTTATTTGTGGCAACAATAGACATGATCTTTTCTTATTTGCTAATGGCAAAATTAGAAAGACAAACATACATATATTCCAGAAAGTGAAATGTTAAGACTTTTGCATGACATTATATATTTCCGTGGAAATTATATTACCTCTTGGGATGGAACATCCAGAGCCTGGTATTAATGTGCATCTTTTTCTAGCAGAAGGAGAAAGGATCACGTGGCCAGTGCTCAAAAGTCTTCCTATCCCTACCACCACCAATCTGGTTTAAGCAGGATTGTCCAGTAGCTAACTATAGACTCTGGAGCATTGAGTTAATCAGGCACAGAGGAAAAGAAACAGGAAATGATAAGGCCTTGAAAAAGAGTGGCTCTAATTTGATAACTTTTTTAAAAACATAAGGCAGGATACTCTATGCACAATGTGCTTCACTGGAGGGAAACAAAGCAAACCAATTTGGGTTTTCACATTTTAAGTTCAGAACACTTGTTTGTGGGAAAGCCATTTAGCCAATAAGTCTTTCCTCATTAGAACAGGATAATGTGTTCCTCAGCGAGTTGCTATGGAATCACAGTAAGCCGCTGTTAGATATTATCTCAAAAGGCCTTTTTAGAAACTCTTCTAGCCTAGTGGTGGTACCTATAGTCCCAGCTACTCAGGAGACTGAAACTGGAGGATCACTTGAGCCCAGGAGTTTGAGACCAGCCTAGGCAACATAGCGAGACCCCATGTCAACAAAAAATAAGAGAAAAATTAGCTGGGCATCGTGGTATATGCCTGTGGTCCCAGCTACTTAGGAGGCTGAGGCAGGAGAATCATTGAGCCCAGGAGTTTGTGGCTGCAGTGAACTATGATCACACCACTGCACTCCAGCCTGAGCAACAGAGTGAGATCCTATCTCAGAAAAAAAAAAAAAAAAAAGAAGAAGAGGCTATTTGGCATACTTGCAACCTCTACACATATACACATATTGCCCTATTTCTTCCTACATTTCCTCATTTAGTCAACACATATTTATGAAGTACTTATTAGGCTCTTTTTTTTTTTTTTAAACAGTCTCTCTCTATTTTACCCAGGCTGGTCTCAAACTCTGGGGCTCAAGTGATCCTCCCACTTCAGCCTCCCAAGTGGCTGGGATTACAGGTATGAGGCACCACACCTGGCCATATTGGGTATCTTGATCTTAGCCAGCCATTATATTTTGCTGGAAGCCAAGGAGGAGCTGTGGGCATGACAGTAACATGCCCTGCCTCCTTTGTCAATAGTGAGCTCACTAAGGACAGAAATGGTGGTCTTATTTAGCTGATTTTCCCCGCTACCTACTAGGATGCTTGTTATATAATACCAGTCTACTGGACTTGCATTTTCTTTTCTTTTACTTGGAAAGTCTGGCATAACAAGGATTTAAGCAGCTCTGAATGGATTCAATTGCAACCAGGATTTGCAGTCAAAACCAGCCAACACACAAGAAGCTGCCTTGGCATAGGACTCCTCACCAGAGTAGCTGCCAAATCACTTAGCCAGGGAGTAGGCTGGCTTTGTTCTCACTTAAAATCCCTAATGAGAGGAAGTTTATTTTGAATTAAATTAATAACTAGAAATTAATAGTTCTTGAAAAGGATAATTCAGACTATTTTTATAGCATGTGTCCAATATCATTTTATGCCAACATTTGATCACCAATCACAGCCAAGGTGCCATTATCCATGCCTTCAAATCATAGCAGTGAGTGCTGATCTAATATTAATATAAAATATACTACTCTGATGGGGAAGCCTCTGTCATATTTTGGAAACTGTCGGTGTTTTGCAAAGATAATAAAGTAAACAGATTTAATCAATTTGCTACTCCCTAGGCCTTGAGCTTAACATACTCTGTTAGCAGGTGCAGGAAATTGTCTGCAGATGGTGGAGTCAGCCAGATGGTTCAGAAGCCGGAAATTGAATCTGGAGAGATACTGACAGCCCATTAGAGGGCAGTGTGACAACACAATTAAGCACAGTAAAGGCCAAAAGAACAGGAGTTGCGATCCAGTCTTGTCTCATCTCCCTTGGACTGTTTTCTTCCCTTTGCTCCACATCCACACCCACACCCCAATGGAACGTAGCCCTTCTTTTAATCCGGCCACCATCAAAACATGTGGCAAGCTCTAACTCTTTGAAATGATAAGAGTGAGTTTACATTACAGCAATGACAACTAAAATTACATGTTAGATGTCCCTTTTCTTAAATCTTAAACTACTTCACCTGCCCTGTTTCTGAAAATTTCTCATAAGCCTCTTTTCTTTACAACTACACTCTAGGTTCCCAAAATGTTGTATAGCACTCTTAGAAGCTCCTCAAATCTCCTTTCTCCTCTGTTTCTCAGGCTTCCTTTTGGTCTCTCCTACACCAACTCAATTCACCTACATTTTAGGTAAAGAGAAAGTTAGCTCTCAGCCCTTGGTTAGCTACCTTTGCATGTCCAAAGGCTCATCACTAGTTACTCTAGCTTTGGCAGCCAGGTCTAGAAGAGTCTTCAAACATCTTTCGTTTCTAATTCCCCAACCTGTCCATCTAATCAGTACGGGGCAGCACCAGTCTTTTTTAGTTTTAAGAGCCAATTTTCAGGCCAGGCGCGGTGGCTCATGCCTGTAATCCTAGCACTCTGGGAGGCCGAGGCAGGTGGATTGCTCAAGGTCAGGAGTTCGAGCCCAGCCTGAGCAAGAGAGACCCTGTCTCTACTAAAAATAGAAAGAAATGATCTGACCACCTAAAAATACATATAGAAAAAATTAACTGGGCATGGTGGCGCATGCCTATAGTCCCAGCTACTCGGAAGGCTGAGGCAGTAGGATTGCTTAAGCCCAGGAGTTTAAGGTTGCTGTGAGCTAGGCTGACGCCATGGCACTCACTCTAGCCCCGGCAACAAAGCGAGACTATCTCAAAAAAAAAAAAAAAAAAAAAAGAGCCAATTTTCTAGATATGCCATATATATCTAGATGAGATGTAAGACACATCAGTGATGCAACTAGCAAATAAATGAATAAGGGACTATGTTATAAGATACTAAATACAGTATATATAATGTGCGTAAATGTTTACGTAACAGCTGACTTTTTGTTTCTTTATAATGATTTTTGTTTATTCTAATTCTTCAGTTACTGAATGTTTGACTAAAAGGATGGACAGGTTGATGGTTGAATGAATGATTGAATAAAAGTTTTGCTTATTAATTATACTTCATCTGGGCTAGTCAGGTACGAACAAGTTGCTATTAATATTTCAGAACTGATGCAGCATGAGAAAAAGAGTTCTAAATTAATCAGTTTCTTTAAGAAGCTATACCCTTACTTCCAACCTTTTATCTATGAAATGGAATAATAATGAAATACTAAGAATGTTGACCTAACAAAAGTTTTAAATAGCATTAGCAGTACTATTAATAGTAAGTTAATACAAACCTAAAAAATATCTGCCCCAAAACCCAGACAACAGTTTTAAATGTGTGCCACTATTCATACCAGCAGTAAAACAAAAGGAAACAAAATAAAAATGTAAACATAAAAATGAACATTAAATACTATATTAAATATTAAAGATACAAAAGTGAGCAAAACAAAATGACATTCCTCAAAACTCCTCAAATATCTTTTGTTCTCATTCCCTTCTCTCAAGGGGAAAATGGGCAGTTAGCCAATGCTCTAATAGAGGACAGTATATAGGAAAGGGACCTAGCCTGGGCTTCCGGGGTTGAAGGATGAATAAGAGTTGACCAGACAAAGATGAAGAGAAAGAACTTTTCAACCAGGGAGTGGGAGCAGCTTGTTCAAAAATGAAGAGGATACATTCCAGATGCTGAAGTTTAGTGTGGTTAAGTATAGGGCATGAGGGTCTGTGGGAAAATGGTGAGTGGCAAGGCGAGACAGCTGGTCAGAGGTCAGCCTATGAAAAAAAACTCGATGCCAGGGCGAGGAGCTGTATCCTGAGAAAGTCAGACAGGTGAGCAGGGGAGACACATGATCGTATGAATTTTGCAAAGATCACCCACCCACATTCCAGTGGATCAGGGTGAGGTAAGGGAGAAAGGGAAGCCAGATACGGAGCGTCGCAGTAATTCAAGTCAGAGATGATGGCATTGGGCCAGGCGCAGTGGCTCACGCCTATAATCTTAGCACTCTGGGAGGCTGAGGAGGGAGGATCGCTGGAGGTCAGGAGTTCGAGACCAGCCTGAGCAACAGTGAGACTCCCATCTCTACTAAAAATAGAAAGAAATGATTTGGACAGCTAAATATATATATATATATATATATATATATATATATGTAAAATTAGCTGGGCATGGTGGCACATGCCTGTAGTCCCAGCTACTCAGGAGGCTGAGGCAGAAGGATCGCTTGAGCCCAGGAGTTTGAGGTTGCTATGAGCTAGGCTGACGCCACAGTACTCTAGCCCGGGCAACAGAGTGAGACTCTGTCTCAAAAAAAAAAAAAAAAGAGATGAGGGCATTGTATACCAGGGTGGCAGTGTGGAGATGGTGACACTTGGACAAATTTAGAACAGGTGCACTTGTCCAGAGACTATAAAGTAGAAGAAAAAATGGACAAGCTCAGAAAGGGCGATATGAACTTTTAAGAAGACACAAAAGAAGCATGTTCAAGAAAGAGACCATAAAATAGTGACCAAAAACATAAAAGAATAAAAAAAGAGAATGGCTTGTTCAAAATGGATTTCAACTTCCTGTGTGTGGGCTTTACTTTGCTTCTGAAGCTAAAAACTATGTTTCCCTAATATTCTTGCAACTAAGTGTTCCATATATAACTTTAGTTTCATAAAATAAATACATGCCCTCAATGCTTAAATCCTGAATTAAATTGTAAAAGGACAGAGGAGTTACACAAGGCATCCATTTTGCTTGTTCAATATTGTGGGAGGCATAACATGGTTCTAGAGTTAATGGTTCTCATGATGTCTTCCTGATTCTCAGTGCCTGAGACGAAGAGATCCTGAGAGCCAGCTGCTGATTGTGGTAAACGTGTCAGTCACTTCTGGTGCACCAATTTGGTGACATTGTTCTGGGAGTAATTCCTGGATGTCTAGCCTAAAGCCTGTTTCCCCAGTCATTCCTCCAGATTTGTAAGCATCTAATTCCCTGTATTAAATCTCTTTCTGAATAAACTTACTAGAGGAATGTATTTGTTTCCTGGGGCTGCCATGACAAAGTGCCACAGCCTAGTTGGTTTAGAACAACAGAAATTTCTTGTCTTATAGTTCTGGAGGCTAGAAATCCAAGATCAAGGCATGAGCAGGATTGGTTTCTTTTGAGGGCTGTAAGAGAGAATCTGTTCCATGCCTCTCTCCTAGCTTTTGGTGACCCCAGGCATATCATGGTTTGTGGCAGCATCACTGCAGTCCCCGCATCCATCTTCACGTGTGTGTTCACATCCTTTTCTCGCCGCCCATGCCTATCTCTGCGTCTAAATTTCCTGCTTGATAAAAACACCAGTCGTGTTGGATTAGGGCTGACTCTAATGACCTCATTTCAACTTGATTACCTCTGTAGAGACCTTACTTTCAAACAAGGTCCCATTCTGAGATACTGGGGGTTAGGGCTTCGACATATCTTTTTGGAGAGCCACAGTTCAAACCATAACAAAGAGCATGACAGATATATTTAGTCATTCATCAAATATTCGTAATGGGTCCCCACATTTCCCAGTCTCCTTTGCAGTTTGGTTGGGGCCATGTGACTAGTTCTGCAATAACTGTGGCCAGAGGTGACATGTATTCCCTCTGGGTTGAGTCAGAGAAAAGCCTTGCTCAACCCTCTAGCTCTCTTCCCACGCTTTGACAAACCCTGAAGCCACATGTTGGGAGAGTGATGTAGCAAGAGGGTCAGCCCTCACTCAGCCTATCTGTAGAACAGGATCCCCTGCCAAAGCACATTAGACATGTAACATCAGCAAGAAGCAAATCTTTGTGGTATAAAGACACTAAGATTTTAAGATTTGTCTGCTGCAGCAGTTGGTGTTAATTATCCTCATTAATATAAGTGATTTCTGTTATCTGTAACCTAACCCTGATGGACATATTAAGGGAAAAGTTCCTGCTATTGGGGTTCAGATTGTGTCCTAAAGTGGGCATTTCAAAGCCTCTACAAAAAAAAAAAAAAAAAGTGTGCCCCTCCCCAACAAAGCATATCCAAGGATAAGAGTATAAAAATCTGTATATATTAATATTTTTATCAGTCTGATCAGGTTGCCATAACAAGATATCTTAGACTGGGTGGCTTAAACTACAGAGATTAATTTTCTCACACTTCTGGAGACTAGAAGTCCAAGATCAAGGTGCTCGCAGGGTTCTGGTGAGGCCTCTCTTCCTGGCTTACAGATGGCTGCCTTGACATGACCTTTTCTCTGTGTGTCCCCATGCACCTGTGTGTGGAGAGAGTGAACTTTGGTATTTCTTCCTCTTCTTATAAGGACTCCAGATTCCAGTTCTATCAAGTTAAGGCCCCACCCTTATGAATTCTGTGAACCTTAATTACCTCCATAAAAGTCGTGTCTCCAAATACAGTCACATTGGGGGTTGGGGCTTCACCCTGTGAATGGGGGTGGTGGAGGGACACGGCTCAGGTCACAACAGTGTCGCTAAATGAGTAATGTAGAATATGAAAGCTCCTCACCTCTGATCATACTCTCTAGATGGGAACCACTGTTAACATCTTCCTTCTGTTCTTCTTACTTTTCATGTTCAGACACAGGAATATAATGTACATTAGAACATATAAACACATGTAGTTCTTTCTTTTTTTTTTTTTGCTTACAGTAGTTAAAAAGCTCCTTTTACTATAGGTTTTCTTTACTCGTCACTATATTATATAGATAGCTTCCACATCAGTACATAAAAATCCCTAAATATTCTTTCCAACAGCTGCACAGTATTCTCTGGTAAGGATTATGATAATTTAAGTTTTTCTCTTGGTAGATGATAGATAACTTCGAATTTCTTATTAGGGACAATGTTGCAGAAAATATGCTTGTACATGTATATTTTTATACTTATGTTTCTCAGTGGGGTAGATTTCTAGAAGTGGAATTGCTAAGTCAAAAGACATGCATCTTTAAAATTTAAATAAGTATTGCCAAACTGCCATTCAAAAAGTATGCCAGCTTATATTCTAGTTTCCCTACACCCACCCTAGCATAGTATCAATATTTTTAGTTTTGCTAATTTATAGGTTAAAAAAGATGAAAGAAATAGATTTAAACAGCATTTTCTAAAAAAAGAATTATTGTTTTTTATTTCGTTATTAGTAAATTTTTGCATATATTGATTTTTTATATTCCTTTTTCTGTGAATTACCTATTCATATTTTTTGTCCATTTATTTGTATGAGTTTTTTATATTTATTATGGCAAATAAGCTTTGTTATATATGTTGCAAATACTTTCTCTATATATGTCTTTGTCTTTTAATTTTGATAATGATATTCCTAAGTGTGTGGAAGTAACGTCACAGGGCCAAATCTGGGTGTGTGTTTGGAGAGTTAGGAATCTGACTCCAAGCATGAGAACAGGCCAGGGCAGAAACAGACCCTACAAAGGCTTTCTCAGAGCCTAAGTGCAGCACTTGGAATACTTTATCTGAAATCAGCCCACCCTATTGGGGTGAATAAAAACTTTGAATCCTGAAGAGGAGATTTTTATATTTTATTAGTACTAATACTGAGCCCACCAGCTACCTTATTTGTACCCATGGCATCCACTGACGACCAGGAGCTTTGGCTGAGAGATCAGAACCTTATAGATAAACAGAAATGGGCCGGGCGCGGTGGCTCACGCCTGTAATCCTAGCACTCTGGGAGGCCGAGGTGGGCAGATCGTTTGAGCTCAGGAGTTCGAGACCAGCCTGAGCAAGAGCGAGACCCCACCTCTACTAAAAATAGAAAGAAATTATATGGACAGCTAAAAATATATATAGAAAAAATTAGCCGGGCATGGTGGCGCATGCCTGTAGTCCCAGCTACTTGGGAGGCTGAGACAGGAGGATCGCTTGAGCTCAGGAGTCTGAGGTTGCTGTGAGCTAGGCTGACGCCACGGCACTCACTCTAGCCTGGGCAACAGAGTGAGACTCTGTCTCAAAAAAAAAAAAACAAAAAAACAAACAAACAAACAAAAAAAAAACAGAAATGGAGAGAAGGCTGGGTGCTGTGGCTCTTGCCTGTAATCCTAGCACTTTGGGAGGCTGAAGTGGGAGGATTGCTTGAACCCAGGAGTTTGAGACCAGCGTGGGCAACAGCAAGACCCTGAGGAAAAAAAAACAACTTAGCTGGGTGTAGCCCCAGCCTGCCTGAAGCTTACACCTCTAGTCTGCATAGCTAACTAAATACAGATTCTCTAAAAGCCACTTTCCTGTCCTGGCTTCCAGCCACCTTTCCAACTGTATGTTATAGATTTCACATCTCAGTCTCCAAGTCCCATTACAAAACATTAGCATGGCTGGGTGTAGTGGCTCATGCCTATAATCCTAGCACTCTGGGAGGCTGAGGCAGGAGGATAGCTTGAGGTTAGGAGTTCAAGACTAGCCTCAGCAAGAGCGAGACCCTGCCTCTACTAAAATAGAAAGAAATCAGCCAGGCAACTAGAAAAAGAAAAATAGAAAAAATTAGCTGGACATGGTGGTGCACGCCTGTAGTCCCAGCTACTCAGAAAGCTGGAGCAAGAGGATTGCTTGAGACCAGGAGTTTGAGGTTGCTGTGAGCTAGGCTGACACCACAGCACTCTAGCCCAGGCAACAGAGTGAGACTCTGTCTCAAAAAATAAAATAAAATAAAATAAAACATTAGTATGTTGACAACCCAGTTACCTTTAGATTACCTTTAGATCACACAAAAGAACGTATGTATGTCCTCAAGCTAGGAGCTTCTCCGCAGCCTGTTTTTATTTATTTATTTTAAGAGATGGGGTCTTTACCATGGAGTACTAAAAAAAAAAAAAAGAGATGGGGTCTTGCTATGTTGCCCAGGCTGGTCTCAAACTCCTGGGCTTAAGTGATCCTACTGCCTTAACCTCCTGAGTAGCTGGGATTACAGGCACAAGCCACTGTGCCCAGCTTGCAGCCTGTTTTAGATTTTATTTTTTCACAAAGAAAGGGTGGAAATGAATTAAAGAATAAAAATGATATGTATAAAAGGGAAGGTAATAATCATCTGAACTCTCCTGACACTTCATCAAATATCTTGCCCTAGGGATAACTACCACTAAAGTTTTCCTAGGTATGCTTTTGGAAATTTCCCATACAGGGGTAAGTGGGGGTAGAATCATATTATTTTACAATTTGTTTTTTTTTTTTACATTTTCACTACTATTTTGTAGGCATCTTTCCAAATTGATGTATGTAGCATCACCTTATTCTTTTTTTTTTTTTTTTTTTGAGACAGAGTGTCGCTTTGTTGCCCAGACTAGAGTGAGTGCCGTGGCGTCAGCCTAGCTCACAGCAACCTCAAACGCCTGGGCTTAAGCAATCCTACTGCCTCAGCCTCCCGAGTAGCTGGGACTACAGGCATGTGCCACCATGCCCGGCTAATTTTTTTTTCTATATATATTTTAGTTGGCCAGATAATTTCTTTCTATTTTTAGTAGAGACGAGGTCTCGCTCATTGCTCAGGCTGGTCTCGAACTCCTGACCTTGAGCGATCCACCCGCCTCGGCCTCCCAGAGTGCTAGGATTACAGGCGTGAGCCACCGCGCCCGGCCTCTTTTTTAACACCTGTTAATGTATGTGTGTATGTAGAACACAGTTTGTTTATGATAGGGTTTGTTTTTTAAAACTGCACTGGTGCCTCAAAAGTACGAACGTATGACATACACTCACATTGATAACAACTTGAAAATTATTGTTGGAGTGAGTACTAATAAACATAAAGAAGTTATGTTCCTAACCTAACATAATCCATGTATGGTGCAAGGGGGGTAGCCTTGGATAGGTTATGTGCTATTTAAGCCTCAATTTTCCCATCTGCAAAAAAGGACCAACATTACTTTCCATGGAAGGTTGTGATAGGATTTGATGAGATAATGCATTTGATGCAACCCGGTGTGGTGGAAATGGTGTTTTGAGGAAGCAGTGTAAGCATGTTCTTTTATTTTTATTTTATTTTATTTTTTGAGACAGAATCTCACTCTGTTGCCCAGGCTAAAGTGCCGTGGCATTAGCCTAGCTCACAGCAGCCTCAAACTCCTGGGCTCAAGTGATCCTCCTGCCTCAGCCTCCCGAGTAGCTGGGACTACAGGCATGAGCCACCACACCCGGCTAATCTTTCTATATATATTTTTAGCCGTCCATATAATTTCTTTCTATTTTTAGTAGAGACGGGGGTCTCGCTCTTGCTCAGGCTGGTCTCGAACTCCTGAGCTCAAACAATCCACCTGCCTCAGCCTCCCAGAGTGCTAGGATTACAGGTATGAGCCACCGTGCCCAGCCAGCGTGTTCTTTTAAAGCGTACTTTTATAGGCAGACAGAACTGTGCTGGAATTCAGGTTCTGCTGTTTACCAGTTCTGACCTGGGATGAGTCATGGAAGCTCTCTGAGCCTCAGTTTCCTCATCTATAAAATACTCATGTGAGAGGGTGGTTGTGAGATTTGAAACAAAATAGTGCACATAAAGGGCTTAAAAGAGTGTCTGTTTCATGAAATGTGCTCCATAGCAGTGGCTATTCATCAAGTTTGAGCCTTGAAGCTACAAACATCTGGGCTCAAAATCTGCCTCTGCCACTTCTTAGTTATTTATCCCTGAGAAGTTCTTTTAAAGTTTTTGAGCCTTAATTTCCTCATCCTACCTTATAGGATTGTGAGGAGTAAATAGATGCTTACTTAGTATAGTCCCCCAAACATGGTAGATACAAGCACTTAGCTCTGTGTTCAGGTCTTTGAATGGGAACACACATCAGCTACTTCTCTCTTCCCAGCTCTTCACTATACACATGAGGTGTGTTTAAACTCCAGCATAGGCATATTGAGGACAGGTTTTAAAGCCAGAAACCCTGTGCCCTTTTGTCCTGTTAAATCTTTTAAAGTCCTTTTTACAGGCTCAGTCTTACCCAATGGCTCACAAGACACAAAATGTAATGAAATAGCGATATGCTTATATTCAGATCTGAATGTTACTCATTTACTCAAGGAAAAAATCCACAGAGGACTTCTTTCTTCAAGGCATACATTTTCATAGCAAATTAATTTAAGTTATTAAATAACAACCAACATCAGTTCCACTTCCCTGTTGTATTTACCAGTTCAATAGGAATACTAATCATAATGACATGTGGCAGGGGTGTGAAGTGGTTATTGGAGACTCTTTATCATGGCCCAGCGGCATGGCAAAGCTGAGGAAATAGCTTAGGAAGATGTTAATTAAGCTAGAGAAATAGAGATGGCTCTGGAAAAGTTTAGCAATCCTGGTTCAAGGCCATTTAAGGACAGTGCTTCTCCAACTCTGCAGGTCACAGATCATGTTCCCAGTCCACTGGTATTCAGGCTATTCTTGTCTCTCCATGAGTTCCCAGATTTCATACAAAAGATAAGGAGTCACTTTTCTCAAGGGACCTTATTGCTAAAGATTCACCAATTACATACTGAGAATCTAAGGAAATTACTTAAGGTCCATAAAGCTTTCTGGTTAGATGCCATCGTCTTTCCATTTGGGGCAGAGGGAAGTAGAGCATTGGACAGGGGGACAGAAGAAAGAAGGACAGGGTTGCAGAGAAGTCACAGCTAACAATCTTGGCTTTGCTTCATCCATGCTTAGGGACAGGGGAGGGGAATGGGTGGCCAGAGAAATAGAGGCTCTGGAGCAGGGCTTTTCAGCCTCGGCACCATTGACATTTTGGGCCAGATAATTTGCTGTGGGGAGCTGTCCTGTGAATTATAGGCTGTTTAGCAGCATCCCTGGCCTCTACCCACACGATGCCAGTAGCATCACCACCACCCCCTCACTCCTACCGCAGTAGTGACAACCAAAAATATCTCCAGACTTTGCCAAATGTCTCTGGGGAAGGAAAAAAGGGGAGGAAGGAAACCAGGTTGAGAATCATTGCTCTGGAGCGTGAGGGGGCAAAGAATAGGGATACACCTGGGCCAACCCCAATTTCTTTTGTCCTTTATAAACATTTTGCTGTTTTAGAAAGGGTTTTTGTAGCTCCCTTAACTCCTTTCTCTTTTTCAACCAGATAGCCATCTCTGTTTTCATTCTGATCACGCCACAGCAGGCTGAGACTCACCTGGGAGATCCTCAGTGAAGGCCGTGGGCAGCTGGGTGGGCAGCTGGGTGGGCAGCCACCAGGAGCAGGCAGAGCACTGCAGTCTCGTCTGCACAGGCTTGTGGTGCTGGCCTGAGTGCAGCCCTGAAGACTGAAGGTCTTCCTGCAACTTTGACTATCAGCGGTTCATAAAAATGGAGGCGGGGAAAAGGTAGAGGAAGAAGAGAATGAATCAGAATCATCTGGGAGAAAACTATACATCCCCGCCCACCTGCCAGCATGCAGCCTCAGGCACATCAAAACCGCGGCAGGACGTGGGGCAGGAATGTGCATTTTTTAAAAACACTTCCCATATGATTTTCAGGTGTTTTTTCCTCCCATCCTCGCCTCCCAGTTCAATCACCAGCCAAAGGTTTTCTTTGACACCTAACTTCAATCACAGATGGAACTTTTTCAGTAACAAGTTAAAGATGTTCCTTGAAGCATTATTTAAAATACTGAGAAATGGGAAATAAGCAGATTGCTAACTACACTGTAGTGGAATATAAATGAAATAATTTATATAAAGTTCCTAGAATTGTGTCTAGCACATAGTAGGCCCTTAAAGTTTGGCCATGACTATGAAAAACTGTGAAGATGGGCAAGTGCTTAGGGTACAATGTTAAGTGAAACTAGTAATACCTCAGACCGCAAATAGTGCATCTGTATTTTATAAAGAGACATATATTTGAGGGATTTCAGCTCAAGATTGAGCTGTGACAGTCTATCCCTTGGATTCAATCATGATTTCTGGGGTGGACAAGCTTGGAGGAATTCACTTTGATGTTTTTAAGGGAAGCAGAATAAGGGAGCAGAATGAAAGAGCAAAGGCAGGTGGGAGGACCATCGGGTAGCTGCATTGTAGACGGTTCTTCCCAGCAGAGCTGGCTAAGGATGAGCTAGTAGGGGAGCTGCCCGTGTTGCCGTTATATAAGGGATGCTAAAGTATCGTGAGCACTAGTCATCGCTAAAACCATAGTGATACAGAGGAAACTGTATTTACCAGAACTCCTCCCAGGTGGAGCATCAAATGTGGAGAGTCACTTGTCAAAGTTTGAGACCCCCAGGGGGCACTCTTGAGCAACAATAAATGATCCCTCAACAGCTTTGCAGTGGAACTGGGTCCAGCTGATTCCCATGTCTTTTTATTTTGTGAATGGTAAGTACATACATTCTATCCCCCAAATTGGGGGGTCCAGAGCACAATAGGAGAGGTTGCCAGCTGCCCTTAGAAGTCTTACTTCTCTTCCTCCTCTGCTCTAAATAAATGTTGAACAAGTGTATATATAGTATTAATTTTAAAGGGCACCAAATTATTATTACCTGGGAGCCTGCATGTCCCATCTGGCCCTGATCCCAGGCTGGCCCCATGGCCCACTTCACAGCCTCATAAACAGTGAATTGTTGGCAGAGGCGAAAGGAATTATATGTTGTGTTGATTGTTGTCCAAGGAATCTGTTGAACACTAAGACCTAAGCAACACACAGTATAACTGGGGCTCAGGTGACAAATAGTAATGCAAGGCATGGAAGCCAGGGATTCTCTGCTCTGTGTGGAGCCCTGCTAAAATGCCCGATAATACACCAAGGCTGAGAGGAAGGTTGGATCTCCCCCCTGGCTACCACTACTGGCAAACTACCCGAAGCGGCTGACTGCTACTCCTAGCCTGGTGGTATCGTTTTCTTAGATGAATGAAGTGGATGTTCACAGTTCCTTAATAATGATGTGTTTCTTCTTAAACTTTAAATATATTTTTAGGAGTGGGGGAAAAATGGAAAACATAGAGAAGAAAAATTAAGGGAAAAACTACTCAATTTTTCCATCTAATAATCTATTAATATCACCTGGATCCTTTAAATGAAACAATCCTTACTACATATCAAAGCAATACTTTAATCAAATCTCAGCTCTATTAATAGATTTGGAACAATGTGTAATTTTATAACATTTCAGATACTGGTTCGTTCATATTCCTACTCTAAAATCTCTGGTTAAAATAGGATGTTTCTTCTGTTTTTATTTTACTTTTATGACTCTTGTGTTAGGTTAAATCACAGTTGATAAGTGTGAGGTCAGAAACTTTTCTTGTGAATGTTGACATTTACATATTTTGTGACAGTGTGCTTGGCATCTGTTCATGACTCAAATATTTTAAAATATCCAGGATATTTTGTTTATAAAGAATTTATCTTCTGATTAAAGGAATGACAAAATATAGAGATAGAGAATATAGAGGGAAAAAAAATCTCCTGTCACTTCTGAATATGCAAATTAATCCTAGACCTTAAATATTGACACAGTAAGCACATAATTGTTTGATTCAATTGTTTGCTTTCTTATTGATAAAATAAGCACTCAAATAATATTTAAGTGTTGAATAAATGACTGAATCATTAAAACTATTCCTTGAGACTTGTTTTTCCTGGGACAATTTGAAATTTGAAATTTTTTTAATGTATTTAAATTTTTTTCTCATCTTAAATACTTATCATTCAGCCCATGTATTACATAAATACAACTTTATGTATTTTTTATGTATTTTTAAGAAACAATTTTCATTTGTATAAAGAGATGAAGAAAAGGAAAAGCACAGTAGGCTTAAAAAATACAGATGTTTTCTTTCACAACCGCAGTACAATTACCAAAACAGGAAAATTAGCAGCTACAGCATGATTATCTAATCTACAGCTGTTATTCATTTCTTAACAATTGCCTCAATAATATCCTTCATAGCAAAAAAAATAAATAAATAAATTCTGGCCTAGGTCCAATCTGGGATCACATATACATTGCATGTAGTTGTCATGTCTTTTTAGTCTTTTTATCTGGAATAGCTTCTCAGTGTTTGTCTTTCATGACCTTAATGTTTTTGAAGAATACAGACCTGGGATTCTATAGAATATTCTTCAGTTTCAGTTTATCTGCTACGTCCTCATAACTAGATCGCACTTTTGGCAGGAATACAACAGAATTGATGCTGTATCCTTCTCAGTGCTTCATATCCAGAGGCACATGATACCATTTGTCCTTAACCGGTGATGTTAACTTGGTTAAGGTGCTGTCCACCAGGTTTTTCTACTGTAAAATGATAATATTTCCTTTTGTAATTGGTAAGAATTTTGTGGAGACATACTTTCAGACTATGTAGGTAACCTAGTCCTCAAGAATTTTTTACCCATCTCAATGCCCCCTGACGATTCTTACCTGAATTATTGCTTTGTTTTGTCAAATGCTAGTTTTTTTTAAACTTCATCATTCATCTATACTTATTTGTTGACATTCTACTATAAGGAAGAGTTTTTCCTTATGTATTTATTCATATCAATTTATATTCAAGTGTTCCTATTCAATATATTTTAATCTATTGTCATCATTTTTTATTTTTATGTTTAACTATCCCAGATTTTCTCAGTGGGAGACCCTTCAAGCTGGCTCTTGGTTCTTCTGACATGTCTCCATCATTCTTTTGACTCTTTCTTACTTTCTGGCACAATATAATATTGCACACTTACCCTGAATTTTTCCTGCTGAAGCCCTCAAATCAGCCATTTCTTCAAGGAACTCTGGTTCCTTGTAGTGGAAAATGGTATTTAGAAAACAAAATATAGTATGGGTGCTTGGTGTGCTCACTGGTACTGGGGTGTCATTATTTCTAGACCCTCACAGCAGACAGCTAGAAGATATGTGTATATGCACACATATATACATTAATATAACCCCCACATATCTATACATGTATTATATCTATGTCAATAGCTATCTATCCATAACTAGCTAGCTAACTTTATAAAACCGCAAGTCCATACTGATAATTGTTAATTCCAGTCCAATAACATAGGATTTATTCTCATGTTCCTCCTTTCCACATCTGTAACCACCTTCTCTGATAGTAAGAAACTTGGCTCTCACTATCCTTAACATATTTATTTACTGAGTTCTGGAACTCAGCAAAAATAATGTTAGAAATGCTAAGCCATACCACTGGGAAAAACAAACTATTGAACTAGAGTCAACATTTGTTTGCATTCTGAGCATCTTAGTCAACATACTGTGTTCAAAATTTGAGTTCTTTTATTTTTCTCTTCAGTGTGCTTATGTTATTCTCATTTGATATATGGATAGGTTCACTTGTTTATATCTGTATTCTATTTTAGGATTTCTTTCACCATTGTTGATGTGTGTGTGTGTTCCTGTGTGTGTGTAAAACACTAAGATAGTTCAAAAGTCAAAGCTCCACAGAAAGGTATATTCACAAAAGCATCATGACATTTTTTTAGCAAATAACTTTTCTTTATTGAGGGTTCTTCCTCCTATATTTATAGCTGTGGCCCTGGATCCTTTGGGTCATGCACCCTGTATTCTGTGCTTGTCTGTTCTCCACGCCCCAAACACACACATGGACATACACACACAAATAGAGCAGATAGTGAAAACTACAGGATGATCTTTAAGGCATATGTTTCTCCCACTTTCAAACATAACATGATTCTATATGCAAACAATATTCTTAAGTTAATTTTTGTACAGTATATCATTTTTGCTCAGTGTAAGATAATGATATATTTAATTTAAATTTTTTTTTTTTTTATGATACAGGGTCTTACTTTTTGTGCGGTGGTACAATTATAGCTCACTGCAACCTCCAACTCCATGCCTCAAGTGACCCTCCCACCTCAGCCTCCTGAGTAGCTGAGACTACAGGCACCTGCCACCACGCCTGGCTAACTTTTAAATTTTTTTTTTTTTGAGAGACAAGGTATCACCATGTTACCCAGGATGGTCTTGAACTCCTGGGCTCAAGTGATCTTCCCACCTCAGCCTCCCAAAGTGCTGGGATTACAGGCGTGAGCCACCATGCCCAGCCTATAAATTTTACATAATTCATCTAAAACTGTCGTTTCTTGTGAAAATACCATGATGGTCTATGAGGCCAAATTTTATTATATAAAGCAGAGAATTTCCTTTACTAAGAGTAAGCAAATTAGTTTTCTGTTTTTACTTAAATGCAGGACAAAACAACACATGAATCACTTCCTTTGTAAGAAAGTGACTGCAGACCAGACGCTCATTATCTAAACCCTGGGCCAGCTCCACTCTGCCAGCCCCATTTCCTCAGGACACGTGTCTTTCAGCACTTTTGGCTCCTTCTGGAACAGTGACCAGCTGCCTCTAATTTCCTCTCAGCCCAGGTACAGTGGTGATGGTGACGGTAGTGGGTTGAAACTGAGTTTGTAAAAGCAAGAATCCACTATGCAAAGGTTGACTAAGATTTTTACCATTTTTAAGTCCTCGACTATGGTTTTAAACACATGATTAGGAATCTAGCTTTGTTATTTACAAAAACATTTAGCTTTACAAAATGTTGAAGATTCCCTTTCCTATCTGCCTCTATTCCAAGGGTCTGTACCCATCACCATCTGACGCTTTGGAAGAAAAGTTCTGTTCATTTTTTCTTTTATATAAATGTTCATATCCAATAAGTACTTACCGAGTGCCTACAAAGTGCTGGGCACTGTACTAGGGATTGGAGATGTTAAAATAAGTTTAGCCTAAAGCTGCCTATTTACATATTTTAAGGTCGGCTCCAAGATTTCTCCACTATAACCTAAATGAATGTGTAAACAGACTATAATCTACACCTGTACCAAACACACAGTTCCAGCCAAAATTACAGGCAGCCAGCTGTTCAAATAAAATAGGCAAACGTTGAGCTGTAGCCAATCCAGCTGATCCTGTACCTGACTTCTGTTTTCCGTACGTCACTTTTCTTTTTCTGTCCATAAATATTATCCAACCATGTGGCAGCCCCAAGTAGCTCTGAATCTATTCTGGTTTTGGAGGCTGCCTAATTCTCTGTTCTTTGTTCAATTAAACTCTGTTAAATGTAATTTGTCTAAAGTGTTTCTTTTAACAGAGACATCAATTATCTAAAAATGATAAAAAAAATTCTTGACCTTCTAGAACTCATGTTCTAGTAGGTATAGACATACAATAAAAAAATAAGAATAGCTAAATTATTTAGTTTGTTACAAGATACTAAGTGCTGTAGGAAAAAATAGATCTGATTAAGGGGGAATGGGAGTACCACGTTAGTAGTGGGAGCAGTTGTAATTTAAAATGTAATATTATGTCAAGTTTAGCCTCTTGAGTAGGTGAGATTTGAGCATAGATTTTAAGTTGATGAATGTGTTAATCACGCAGATGTCTGGGGAAGGAGGATTGCAGGAAGAGGAATCCGCCAACATATGTGTACCTCCCTGTGGTACTGAGTGGTGGGGGAGATGTATCAGGCGCCACTCTGAAGACTTTTGTATTCTGAGTGAAATGAGGGGCACCTGGAGGGATTGGGTTATAGAATTGACATGATCTGACTTGTGATAACAAACTCCTCTGGCTGCGTATTTGAGAATGAGGATGCTATGGTTTGAATGTTTGTCCTCTCCAAAACTCATGTTGAAATTTGCCATTGCAGCAGTATTAAGAGGTGGGACCTTTAAGAGGTGATCAGACCATGAAAGTTCCACCCTTATGGGTGGGGTTAGTGCTGTTACAAAAGGCAAGTTCCGACATCTTTTGCCCTTTCACCTTCTGATGATGTGTGAAGGAGGCTTTTGCTAAATGTGGGTGCCTTGATATTGGACTTTCCAGCCTCCAGAACTGTAAGCGAAAATATTTCTGTTCATTACGAATTATCTAGTCTGTGATATTCTCTTATAGATGCACAAAGTAGACTAAGATGGGGGTGAGGGGTAGGGATGGCAAGGGTGGAAGCCTTGAGACTAATTTGGAAGCTATTGCACGATAATCTAGGCAAGACGTGATGGTGGTCCAGACCAGAATGGTAGCAGTGGAACTGGTGAAAGACAATCTGATTCTGGATATATTTTGAAGATAAGCTGACAGCATTTCCTGATGGACTGGACATGAAGTCTGAGAAAGAGAGGAATCAAAGGTGGAGGCCTTCGGCCTGAACAACTTAAAAACCAGAGTTCCTGTTAGTTGAAAAGTGGAAGATGGAGGTTTTATGAGGAAAGACCAGGAATTCAGCTTTGAATGTGTTAAATTTGAAGTGTTTATTAGACTTCCAAGTGGAGCTGACAATTAGGTAGTTAGATAAATGCGTCTCATGTCTGGAGGAATAGTAAGAGCTGGAGATAGAAAATTGGGAGTTGACAGCATAAGACTATATGTGATCGCCTGTGGAATGAGTGTGGATAAAGAGAATCCAGGACATACTTACCCCTGCGATACCCTTAAAAAGTGCAGCAAAGGAGACAAACAGTGTTCAGAGGAATAGAAAGAAAACCAAGAGTTTGGAGTCCTACAAGCCAAGTGAGGAAAGTGGATTAAGGAGGGGAGCACGATCAAGTATGTCAGATGCTACTACTCAAGTCGAGATGAGAACTGGGAATTGACCACTGGATTTAGCAACATGGAAGTTATTAGTAACCTTGATAAAAGCAGTGTCAGTGGGATGGTGTGGGCAAAAGGCCAATTGGAATTCATTCAGGGAAGAATGGGAAGAGAGGAATCTGAGACAGCAAGTATAGAAATCTTTCAAGTAGTGTTGCTGCTAATGGGAGGGGGAAATTGGGTGGTAGCTGGCAGGGGGAGTGGAGTGAAGGTTTACGTTGGGAAAAATTGTACCAGGTGTTTGCTGATAAGATCCAATAAAGAGGGAAATCTGATATTACATGAGAAAGGAAGAATGGCAGTAGCAGTATTCTTGAGGTGAGTGGGAATAGGATATTGTATACAGATGAGGGATCTGATTGAGCTAGGAACATGGATAGGCAGGAAGATAAGAGTCTGTGGACCCAGGTGTTGATAGGTGGCTAGATGTGGTTGTGGGAGACTGTGGAAGTTCCCTGTTGATTGCAATTTTCTTAGTAAAGTAGGGAGGACAGTCATCAATTGGGACTGAGAATTGGGGAGATGGTGGAGCTTTGAGGAGAATGGAGGTGTGAAATAGTCATTTAGGAACGAATTAAAGTGAAACCAAGGCTCAGCTCATGCCTGTAATCATAGTACTTTGGGAGGCCGAGGTGGGAGGTTAGCTTGAACCCAGGGATCTGAGACCAGGCTGGGCAACATAGCAAGACCCCCTATCTCTACCAAAGGAAAAAAAATTAAAGAATTAACTGGGTGTGGTGGCCCATGCCTGTTGTCCCAGCTACTCAAAAGGCTGAGGCGGGATGATAGCTTGAGCCAGGGAATTTGAGGTTGCAGTATGTTGTGATGATACATTCTAGCCTAGGCAACTCTCAAAAGAAAAAAAAAGAAACCGGCCGGGTGCGGTGGCTCACGCCTGTAATCCTAGCACTCTGGGGCTGGGCGCGGTGGCTCACACCTGTAATCCTAGCACTCTGGGAGGCCGAGGTGGGCGGATCGTTTGAGCCCAGGAGTTCGAGACCAGCCTGAGCAAGAGTGAGACCCCACCTCTACTAAAAATAGAAAGAAATTATATGGACAGCTAAAAATATATATAGAAAAAATTAGCCGGGCATGGTGGCGCATGCCTGTAGTCCCAGCTACTCGGGAGGCTGAGACAGGAGGATCGCTTGAGCTCAGGAGTTTGAGGTTGCTGTGAGCTAGGCTGACGCCACGGCACTCACTCTAGCCTGGGCAACAGAGTGAGACTCTGTCTCAAAAAAAAAAAAAAAAAAAAAGAAACCAACCTGTTGCCTGTTTTGTTCAGCTGCATGGGTGCAGGCATGGAAAAGACAGAATTGAGTAAATCAGGGATTTGATTTTTGCCAAGCTAGACAAATCTAGACAGGACAAACGAATTGAGTGAATGCAAAGGAGTGATTTTAGTGATTCAAGATGGAATTTAAACCAGGTAAGGAGGGAAGAGAGGACACCAAGAGCTGAGTGACATATTATTAGCCCCTGTAATATAAATCTGTTTCCTTATCTGAAAATCTTAAGTGTTAGTGTGAGGTTTAGATGAGATAATATACATAAAGTAAAAGTACTTAGCACAGGACCAAGTACTGAATAAACAGTGCTTCTCAAATGAGGTTTCCCATTAAAATCACCTGGGTAATTTTTGAAATTAACACCCAGAGTCCAACCCAGACAAAGAATTTCTGAAGGTGGGACCAGGGCATTGCTCCAGCAATTCTACAGGTGGTTCTAATGTGCAGTCAGAGCTGCAAACTTTCACATTAACTTAAATGATCATGAATATTAACAAGTGAACATCTCATATGGGCCAGGCAATACACTTGTCTGATTTAAGTCTCACAAGTTTTGATCACAAACAGGAAGTGACAGAACCAGGGACTTCTAGCCAATTGTCTTAGACCTTAAAGTCCTTCCTGCTCTGAGCTTCTGACTCCAATGATGGCTTAAGAAGCAGCATCACCTGGGACCCTTTAAGAATTGCATCACAGACTAAGACCTGCAGTTTAACAAGATCCCCAGGTGATTCCTATGTACACTAGAGTTTTAGAAGCCCGGAATGATGGCACACTGGGCGCTCTCCACATTTCCACTTGGTATAAGGTGGACCCAAACAAGTCACATTAATGAGCCAGGGGCAGTGTTTAGTTTATGGAATCCTTCAGCTGATGTCAATTGCTTTTAAGTATCAATGAGTTGTTAATTCTTTGTGGACTAAAACAGCTACTACACTTCTAAACAAAATTATCTCTGGAAATGTCTTATTTATGAAATCATAGTGAAAGTCACTTAGGATTCCTTTTTAGGATTTAAAAAAAAATCTGAAGCCATTAAAGTAGGTAGCTCAGTGAAGTGTTCCATGAAACACTAATACAAATAGTCTTAGTGCTTTGTAGTCACCAAGTGCTTTTTTCCTCGTTACTTGGAATGACTGTAAGAGTTTATTATTGGGATTAAAGTAAATTTTACAAATTCACAAGACTGGAAATAGCAGGACTAAAGCAGTTCCTTTGGCTTCTACTTTCATGCTTGTTCCACAGTATAAGACTTTTTATAAAATGTGGGCAAATACTATAAACTATGTAGTAAAGCAATTTCCTGGGGTACCAAACAGCACTGTTTTGTCAGCTCCTGGAGATCTAGACTTGGAGTTACCACAGAGGAAGCCACTGTCTCTATACCCACGGAACCTTGAGTATGTTACAAGCTTTATTTATTTATTTATTTTTTTTGAGACAGAATCTCACTCTGTTGCCTGGGCTAGAGTGCCATGGCGTCAGCCTAGCTCACAGCAACCTCAAGTTCCTGAGCTCAAGCAATCCTCCTGCTTCAGCCTCCCAAGTAGCTGGGACTACAGGTATGTGCCACCATGCCCACCTAATTTTTCTATATATATTTTTAGCTGTCCATATAATTTCTTTCTATTTTTAGTAGAGACGGGGTCTCGCTCTTGTTCAGGCTGGTCTCGAACTCCTGAGCTCAAATGATCCACCCGCCTCGGCCTCCCAGAGTGCTAGGATAACAGGCGTGAGCCACCGAGCCCAGCCACAAGCTTTATTCTCGAAACACTTATACAGATGTTTTTGGTGGGGAGGTAGGGTCAGAAAGGTGCAGGGCTACCCTACTGGCATAATTTTTTCCTGAGCAAACAACCAAAATCATTGTGAACCGAACATTTATAATCCTAGCTGAAATAACATCTAAAGCTTTGGAATTGATTTAACGATGTGTTTATTTACAAGATACAAATGTTTAATATTTAATAGGAATTAAAGTGCTTAATTTTACAATGTTTCCAATTCTCTGCCTTTATGACCAAATATACATATGTTACACCATATATACACTATCTGCAAGTATTGTACATTCATACAGCTAGAAAAGAACAATTACTTATGGTGTACACTTTCACATTTTAGTCAACCATAAAATTCTGATAACATACCTTTTCAAACTTATCAGTCAACAATTCAAAAGAAAAATCCAGGTAACACTTACTTGAAAGTATCAGTCAATTGTCACTCACAAAATGAAGTGCTAGTTTGGTTAAAAAAAAAAAAAAAAAAAAGTCTTACATACAAGCATGATTGTTTTGCTAATGAAGAGACCCCCCTCCCCCAAGTGATACATTCCAAAATCCATGTATTGTGTAATAGATAATGTAATTCTGCTATCATAATGGTCCCCACAGGCTATTTCTTCTCAAACCTATATTTCACTATGTATTTGGTATTCACTTATTAAAATATGCTAGGAGATTTAACTTTCCACTAAACCTACCACAATGAATTTTAGGAAAAGGGGTGACCATCATGTAACTCTCAGTGACCCCAACAAGTTAAAAACTATCTTGTAGAAGCCATGTGCTATTTCATCTCAGAACATACAAAAGACACTGCATTCTGCCATATGCTCAGTCTGGAAAGTAGAAGACCATGACTGACATTAGAGGGATTTTTTTTTTTTTTTTTTTTTGCCTCAGTAAACAGTGCAGGAAATGGCCTAAGAGAATTATTTCTTAAAAGTCCAAAGGAGAAAAAAGATATTGTACTCTACAATTTAAGAGGCCAAGGTCAAAAGCCTGTGTGCAATGGATCCCATCAGCATGCAATTACATAGATTTGTATTTTATAGTTTATATCCCTTCTGCAGTTTAAGTATTTTCTTCTTAAAATACAATGCTCTGATCTGGGGATCAACAGTCTCTTTCTGTCCACCTCTCTGTTCATTTTTTTTTTTTTTAAGAGACAGGGTCATTGTGTCACCCAGACTGGAGTGCAGTGGTATGATCATAGCTCACTGCAACCTCAAACTCCAGGGCTCAAGTGAGCCTCCCATCTCAGCCTTCCCAGTAGCTGAGACTGCAGGTGCATGCCACCACACCCAGCTAATTTTTTAATTTTTTTTGTAGAGACAGGGTCTCGCTAAGTTGCCCAGGCTGATCTCAAACTCCTGGCCTCAAGTGATCCTCCCACCTCAGCCTCCCTTGAGTGCTGGGATTACAGGCGTGAGCCACTATGCCTGGCCTGTTCATTCTTTCTTGTTTCAGTTTCTAATCTTATTCCTCTCTACCCTAACTGTAAAGAAAGCAAAGTTATCTTCTCATGACCAAATGATTAAAGGGCATGTATAAGGATGAATTATACATAAAAAGTCATGTAAATAATTTATGTTAAAATATTTAAGTTAAAAATTTTTATAGAAAAATTTCATTCCTATGGAAAGGCAGAATTGAAAATCAACAGTGTTTTTACATATATACATACATATATAAATTCACAGAAAGCATTTTTTAAGTAGACATTGTGGTTTTTATATATCATTCATATTTTCTAAATCTGAGAATCTATAGTAGATAATAGTATGAAAATAAAAAGTAGTTTTATTCTAATAAAACTGGATAAGAATGAAGAAGCAACATGATCCACTACAGATGTCAATACAGTCCTAAGAATAGGAACTGGCTGGCCAGTCCTTATATTAATACATTCTTGGAGAATACAAAATTTAAGAATGAAAACATTAAGACATTCTTGCCTTTCGAATTAATTTTAGCTTATAAATACCATGTGCTTAATCTTAGACCCGCTAACATGAACATCACGTGATGTAGGGAAGTTTAGTTAATTTTCTACTCTGCATTCTAGCAAGGATACCTGCAAAAAAACAAGACCTTGTTCTCTAGAAGTTTATTTGCTCCTGTTGGTACTTGTTCAAGATATATCCAGTCCAAAAAGATCATCAGAGATTTACCACAGACAATATGCTCAGAAAAAAACTTAAGGCTTTGAATATAATCAGAAAAAACAAGCAACCACCCTGTTTCCACAAAGTCAGGATAAGAAAAAGTAAAACAGAATTATGAACTCACAGAAGTATTTCTGATAGGGTTTTAGAAGGCATCAAAGAATCTTTAACAACCCTGCAGTACCATGAAGTGTATAATTTTCTTCATACGTTTATGACTAGCACAAGTGCTCCTTTTAAAAATCCAAATGAACATGGGGACAGAATACATTTAAAAGGTCAGTTCCTGTAACAAGTTTGGTAATGTAAAAAAATTGGTATTTTTTAAAAAAATTTGGGGTAGGTCACCCAGTGAATTAGATAAATACACCAACATGTATGCTGAATTAAACTTCATGGACAACAAAATGTAGCTTGATAAAGTAGTGCAGATGTGCTTTGTTTCACTATCCATATCCTTTTGAAGCCAAGGAATGATGCCCCCTACCCACTTCCCTTTCCCTGCTCTCAGCAATCTGAATTAGTGTCATATCTAGGAAGTTAATAACTCTCTATGTCCTTGTGGCTAGGGGCCTTCATATTAAATTTTCAGTATAAAACCATACCCTGAAGAGTTTTATTGCTTGCATACATGACGGCATTGTAGATGCCGTTATTACAAAAGTGGCTGGTGGTGGTTTTCATTATGCCCCGTGTAAAACCGAGATAAAAGTCTGCACTGCATTTTATACTTAACACACCAAATGGTAGACTTTCAACAAAGGCAAAATTTAATTTTAAAAACTGGAATGTTTTGTAATGAATAGCGATTTTGTCAAACGAGTAATTTTTAAGTTTGGAGGAAGGGCATGTTAAAGACAAGACTTGGAAAGCATCAAATGAATGAAAATAAAGAATTAAAACTTTCACACAATGTTGGCTTTAATAGGAAAGCAACCAATGAGGTTTGTTTAGGTTCAATTTGTCATGACTGCTCAGGTGTCTCAAAGGAAAAGACATTGATTATGCTCATAACCAATCACACTTTGAGGTCTTTTGGTTGAGGAGTTTAATAAATGCTAAGAGTATTCCTTTACCCTTCTTCAAGTAAAAGCATTAATGAATCTTTAATAAGAGAAACAGGTAAGGCTGTTTCATTGCTTCTCTTTCTGTTTAGCTGAAGGTGGGGTGGAGAGTGAAGATGGTGACTGGATAAGCAGACATTCTCTTCTAGGACTAATGTTTCTCATTTAATAAATTAAAGATAATGACTACGAACATGATAATATCCTCTTTACATGAATATTCTTTTAATATAAGTTAAATAACATTGCTATTTATTGAGCCAAAACTTCAGTGTCCATGTTACTTCTATTCCAGAAGACCTTAAGGGTAGGGAAAGTCTAGTTTTCTTGCTGTTCAAAATAGTTTTCAAAAATAATCTGACTCATAAATCTTCTCATTGGTCCGTACATTTCCATTGTTCTATCCACATTTACAAAAGTCATCTTCCCCTGGTAATCATTCTACATTCCTGTTACTTCTCTTAAGAGAACCAAAGCATCATCTATAGCTATATTTTAACTTTCTCAATAACTACTCTCAACACATATCACACACACAAGGTGGGCAATTAGATAAGAGAAGCAATGTAAAATTTCTTTTCGTCTGTTCCCTGATTTAATAGGGCCTAAGAAGCTACCTTTATCTCTTTTTGGCTCCAAGTATTTGGTTTAATGTTAATGATCATGGCTGGTATTCCTTTTATGGAGGAAGGGAACTTAATTATGTCAGCAATAATTGGTTGACTTCTTTCTTTGGGGTGGAAAAAATAAGATACTTCTTAAAGTAATAGGGCTCCAATGTGTGGCAGTCTCAAATTCTGTTCTACATATAAGGTGTAATCCTTACAGACTGAGGTTAGGGGGTCATTCTTGTGTATTTCTAGCAGACTGGTACAGTAAAAAGTGAGCATGTTTGGGGTATGACAGTGTAAAGGAAACAAAAAGGTAAAATTCGAGAGAAGGATTAAGTTAAACAGTCAATGTGAGATTTTAATCACAAGTATAATATGTTGTAGAGCAGCCTTCATGACAAAGAATCATAATTTGTCTATTAAAATTCCCAAGAGGATAAAAGGGAGAAAGTTCTCAGACTTTTTTCAATCATTTGTACCTCTTGAAAAACTTCCATTAAAATATCGCTTTTTCAATATTATGTTTTTCCCTTCTAGGGTGAGGTGGTTTGAGCACAAACTTCCTTTAATATCTATTGACCACCCCCCACCCCAAACATAGGTTATCATGTGTGAATTCTGTTTCATTTCTGACAAAGGAATAGGCCCACACAGTTATCGTTAAGTATTCATTATATATAGTCCTCATGTAACCATGCTTAATCGTCTCATGGAAAAGAAAATCATTACAAGAAATGTAGTTTCCACACGTCCCAGTTCTGTGCAATGTCAAGTGTCTCACAGAGTTCAGGTTTTGGTGGCAATTTTTGTACATGCTGATGTTAACTACTGCCACAATTATAGCACTGTAAAAGGTAAAATAATCTATGACTTTGACCGTCCCAGTGACCAAAATGCACTTTAATCTCAGAATAATCAAAACTGAAGCATTAACTGAACCCTCATCTTGTATTTAAATAGGTATTAATAGCACCTTCTAAGAGAGGCACTGTTTTAAGTAGGCACAGAACAAAAAAAAAGGTATGTTAAAAGTACTGTTGGAATTCACGAATATATCCCATGCCACATAAATTACTGCTTATTATAAAAATACCATACCCTTAGATGCCAATCAGTTAAACAAATCACTAAAAACATTTCTTAAGTTCAGAACACCGCTCGATTCCAAGATAAACCATGCTTTATATTTATAAAATAAATTAGAGATGAATGTGAACCTAAAGCTGAGGAGAAAAGCATGGAGAGTATATATATTTAATACTATATACACATAATTGCTATATACTTAAGATATTGTATTCTTAGGAATATTTCTACAAAAACAAGTATTACCTTTTCTGAATAAGTCAAAACTCTGAACACATACAATTTGTCTTTTTTCTTTCATTTAAAAAGAACAGACACCATTTATGCAGCTTGAGATTTATAAACTAAATTAAATAAGTTAATACTATAGTCTAAACCGTCCCTGTATTTTTCACTATGGATCTATTTTGGCAACATGGAGGTATATCTTTTAAACTGTTACAGGTCCTACGTGTGAAAGAGAAGACTTTAAAGGATTTCTTAAATGAAAGTGCTCACTCTAACCTGATGGTGATAGAATCAATTGATAACATTTTCTTCAAGACAAAAAGTATATATTCAAGGAATAGCTCAAAACAATGCTCAATTTTTCACATTTCAAAACTTTTATCGGTAGAATGGCTCTGCACATTAATTTCACTAAGAGTACATAAACATAGGAAAATAGTCCCCAAAAGATGCATTTATGAGCCCCTATTTTTCAACATAAAGTGCTAAGATATGAGTAGGGAGAACTAGGAATGTCTTGAGCTGTAAGTCTTGAGACCTCCACACCGTGGTTGGTCCTGGAGTTCAGCATTCGGATTTTCTCTTAGGTTCAGGATGATCGTCCAAGGTGGCTGAGTGCTCATTTAGACCCTCTGGTGTCTCACCTGTGACAGCTAAAAAGATGATTTTCAGCCACTTCTGCTTCAGTTCCTCACTGTCTGCAGCAAAGCTGTGCACAGACTTGGACTGGGTCAGTTTGAAACTGTGTGGCAGGTCTGCACTCCGCGGCATGTCGTCCACAACATAGCCCAGGAGCGGAATGGTGGCCTGGGCCCTGACATCCTAAGGAGAAACCATTGGACATAAGAGCATGAGATGTATTAGCTTTGCTACGTGTGGCTCTTGCTCCTAATAAACCTCTGTTCCTCCTCCTGCCTCACACAGGTGAGCTCTCCATGGTCAGAGGGGAATTGCAGTGCTTAGCCCGGGGCCTGTCCATGAAGCCACTGATAATGTCGACTGAACGAACGAGCGGACACCCAACCGACACTACACCTTCTCTACGCAAGGGAGCCCGTTCAACTCTCCATTTAGTGAAAAAAGAAGAAAATAACAGCCACCTTGTTGCCTTAAACCAGCCAGCATTAATGATGATTCATTTATTCATCAATTCATTTATGGACAGGGAAAAGGTTTTAGGAAAAACAATGAAATAGAATAAAATGTATACCTTGGTATTTTTAGTCTATTTCCAAAATAAAATAATTTTACTAGCCCTTAATGTAAATATAGATTAAAATACAACAGTGACATTTAAAATTTTTATATTTTCAGGGTGAATGCATACTTGGTTTCAGTGTTGTACATTCAATTTTTTTTTAAGCACAACACAATCCATATTTCCTGGTGCTGCTCTTGTTAGAAGCTAAACCTGCATATCTGTTGTTCCTATAGATTTATCTCTGATCCATACACAAAGGGTTCCCAAAAAACTGTTACTGAATGGCAATCAAGATTGATTTAAACTCCCTCTTCCTCGAATATCCATTAAGGCAAAAACAAACAAAATTAAAAAGTCTCTTCTTACTATTTCCTATCATTAAAAGGTTTGTTCTCCCCTCTTGCTTCAACCTCCTTTCTCCTCATGCTCATTCTTAATTCAACTCACCTTTTCTCAAACCCACTGAATAAAAAAAGGTTAGAGAATGAGAAGGGGACAGATGACCCACAGGTTGCAGAAAATATTGGCTATAAAATGCATTGATCAGCTTAAACGACAAATCTGAATTTTAGTTTCAATTTTAATGAAACACAGTGAAACTGCCTGAGTTCTCTCGTTCTAGAGGGGAGCAGTGGAGGGATGTTGAGTTCACTGACCAGCCACCCTCCGCCGCCCCTGAGGGCAGTGGTCCCTTCAGACATATGCGCTTAGATACCTGAGGAGCACCGTACATGTACAGCACAAGAGGGTCTTGCTTGGGGATGACACACCAGGCTTTCTGCCAAGGTTTTGACTTCTCCATGTACTGAAGAAAGCTGCACACCACACTGTTTCCAGAGACTTCTGCCGATTCGATCTAGAAAAATATAATGGAGAGAAAGCAAGAGAGAATGAACACACAAAGAACCAGAGAGAAATAACTAGACTTAAGGGAAATATTCATAAAGTACAACGTGTTTAGATACAATGTCTCTTTGGATTGTCCAAAAAAGATTCATTGGCAATTGCTGTTTAAACACCATTACTAACATGGAAAAATATGTAACTAGAGTTAAACATTTATAAACTGCTACTATGTAGGAACTTTTCTTAGCAATACATGTATTATTTCATTTAATCCTTACACCAACACAGGTAAGTTTTTACTTTCATTATCTCTGAGGCTCAGAGTTTAAGTAGCTTTCTCAAGATCACCTATTTAAGAATTGGCATGCTGGGATTTGAACTTCAACAGTCTGGATCCAGAACCCAAACTTCTCACTCTGTCACACTGGGTAGAGTGCTGTGGTGTCAGCCTAGCTCACAGCAACCTCAAACTCCTGGGCTCAAGCAATCCTGCCTCAGCCTCCGGAGTAGCTGGGACTATAGATGCACACTACCACACCTGGCTAATTTTTTTTCTATTTTTAGTAGAGACAGCCTCTCGTTCTTGCTCAGGCTGTTCTCAAACTCTTGACCTCAAGCGATCCTCTCTCGGCCTCCCAGAGTGCTAGGATTACAGTTGTGAGCCACCACACCTGGCCCAGAGCCTGAACTTTCAACCACGATGCTATACCTACCTTCAACTGTGCAAGACTGTAACAGCAAAAAGTAAACACCAACCAGCAATCTTTATCCTAGTACCTGAGATTATAAAACTTTTGTTGCAATACATTTTCTTTAGAGTCGTTCACAATTTTCTGCTTTGCCTCTTAATACATAAATCATTGGCTAAAAAGGGAACAAAACCATTAAACTAAATGATGGCTTTTACTATTTACATTATGGAAAGTAACTGGTTTGTAGTAACTTCTATTTTCTATCTCTGAAACCCTTAGGGTAGTACTCAGGGTAGTCCGGGGCTGGCTTGCAAACCGTTTTGTTACTAGTTCCAGGTAAGCACAGAAAGTAAGAATCAGCATGAAACTTTTGTAACAATCTTACACGGCCATGATACCCAAGTGCCTGATTGTGTATTTTACAAAAACATTGATCTGTAATGATTTGGAAATAAAACCAATGCTTCATCACAGATAGTTTAGGCAGCACTGGTTGGCAAATGATGGCCCACAAGCCAACTCCAGCCCATTACTTGTTTGTGTATGGCTGTGAGCCAAGAATAGTTTTTACAGATAAATGTTTACAATCAATTTGATAATAGGGAACACTAACTTTGGACTCTAATTAAGTGAAATGTTATCCTCCCAAAAAGAATTCCATTCTTATTAGTAGATCTATAATACAAAAAATCCACATACTAAATATATTTGGAATTTTGTCAATTAAAATGTGTGGAAATTTGTTTTCTCTCTTCTTACAAGTATATATGTAATATCCTTGGTTTGGCCTCTTGGCCTGCAGAGACTATTGTCTCTGACCCTTTATAGAAAAGTCTGTTGACCACTGTTTTAGGGCATGTAACATACGTGTTGGCATAAAGTGAGTCTCAAATATGTATTTAAGTGTGTGTGAGCATATACACACTTATCTCCTACTTATGGACCTCATACTATGCATTTATATGGTTAAATGAGTTGACAATAAATAATTTATTACTTTCCCGCAAATAGATGGTTTTCTAGAAAATTAGCTAGAGATTTATTTTGTAGATACAATCTGAAGCTCACCCTTAAAACAAGTTACCTGACACATTATACTGTGCCAGTGTCACCAGTTATTGCTATTAAGTCTTGAGGCTGAGGCTGTGTTCTTGTACAAGGAAGCATGTCATTCCACCGTCACTGCCTAAGAAAGCCACACTTTGGTCTGCCATACAAGTAACATCTATATCCCAGAAGAATTCAGAATTACAGTTTTACCTTGTGGCTCTATGCTGTAACCTCAAATGGAACATGAAGTTTATGATCCTTTTATTAGTTAACAGAAATGACCTTTGCACACTTATACAAAGTAAATGCTCAATAAACACTTGACCTTTAGAAATTCTTAATGAACCAAGTATGCCTATGACTTCAGATACACAGAATTTTGATCCTGAGCCTATTCTTCACCCTTTCCAGGCTACCTTGAACTTCTTGTCACAAAGGCCTTATTATATTACATTACTCCTTATATTGCTAATATCTCTGGCTGGGAAACTCGTTGCAGATACAAGCTGCTTTATAGTTCCTAGGCTTAGGGATCTGAAATTTATTCTAAAACATGGGTCAAATTCACTTGGTAGACACTTCAATAATATTTCAGTGCAATTATCAGATTACTGTCACTGGCTATTAAAGGACTATAATAAATTGGCTATTTTATTGCAGTTAAGTTGAAAGAGTTTTTCAGGTAATAAGATAGTATGTTAATCTAAATTTGGAAAAGTTCACATAATGGTTTTTAAAGCCAACATGATAAAATTGAGAGAGAAGCTTTCCCATAAAGAAAATATACTATAATTGGGCATTAGAAGAGATACCAATTAAGATAGCTGCCCCAACAAAATCAATGTATTTCATTCTCAAATGCACGGTGGTTTAACATAGCAGCTCCCCTTCCTATACCACCAAGTGGGATCCCAAAAGTCAGCAATATGAAACAAAAGTATGAATCTTGCTCATTATCCAAATTGTTAATGCATTAAATACCATGTGAATTGTACTTAACTCATGCTAGTTTTGAGCCCAGGGCCTTGTGAAGCATATGTAACTCACACATCTCTTTACCTTAGGAGCTGTGTGGTGCTCAGGCAACTCACGCTGCCATGCTATAGCATATATGTTACACAACGGGTGGTCCCTGGGACCACTCATATAACTCATGCATACAAAAAAAAAAAACAATAAATTTTCATTAAATTAGAAAGGATTGTTTTGTTTTCACAATGAAACACCATGGCCCCAAAGACAAAGAATTTTTTTCTAGTGTGGCAGTCAATGTGTTAAATACTCAGAGAAATAACAAAATATATTACTTGTATTCCTCATGGCTAAGAGAATTCTGTGTTCCTTACATAAAAGTATAAAATATAATCTAATATTTAATATTTCATACCTCTAAAATTCCTTTCCTTTTCTTTTCTTCACTATCTGTGAATCCACTTATTATTTGATAACAGTCTTTACAAACTTTGCTCAATTTACCACCATCATATTCAAGTTGAGCTTTGTAGTCAGAACACTTCCAACAAACCACCTTAAATTTAAAAAGAAAAATGAAGAGTGACCAATCATATTTAAAGCGTAAGACTTAGGTAGTAATTAGTTATAGGTACTGATAAATGAGAAAAAGTTAAATGTAAAAGGCAGATATTTATTGGACTGAGAAAATCCCCGTAAACATTAGGAGCAGGTATTAAGGTGTAATGCTGTCCGTGATAGGTCCTGCTCATTCATCCTTCTCTTCCTGCCCTTCAAAAGCAGAAGATCCTCAAAGGCTGGGTCCAGACCTTTACTCTTTGTACTTCTGGGTGTTTCATCAATATCCTCGCAAACTGAACTCACAATCTTCCTGCCCCGAGCTCTCTCCTCACCTGATCCCACCCACTCCTCCCCACTGCAGGAAACGGCACAGTCATCTAACCAGTCCCCAAAAGTCAGATACACACGAGTCATTCCCTGCACCATTTTCTATCTCACCCTGAAGATTCACCGTATTACAAAATCTTGCTGATTTTACCTCCTAAATATTTCTTCAATCTATTTTTCTGTCTTCCTTATATTGACCTAAGTCCAACTATCAGTGCCCCAGTTTGGCCTACTTTTCTAGCCTCATGACCAGTTCTTTTAACAGTCTTACTGGCTCCCAGGTCCCCATTCTTACATCCTCCCTCCCCCCAAGCTATTTTCCAAACAGCAACTAGATGCCCTTTTAAAAATGCTAGTCTGATAAGTTCCCTCCTCTGTTTAAAATCTTTCAGTCTTCCTTTGCTCTTGGGTAAAGAACCAATTCTTAATTGTGGCCTACCAGGTCCTGCATAATCTGCCCTTCTTACCCTGGGGCTCTTTGTCTTCTGTGACATTGGTTTCTTACATCACCAAAAGGCCATGCTCCCTTCAACTCTCATTTCTGCTTCAGTGAGTTAACCTTTGCTCATTCTTTCGATGTTGACTCAAATTTCACTTCCTCAAGGGAGACTCCTCCAATACTTCCAGAATAGAGAACATCTCCTGTCACTATGCCACTAAAGTTCCCTGTACTTTCATCATTCATAGCACTAATTACAGTTGTTTTATTTTTTTAAGAGACAGGGTCTTGCTCTGTCACCCAGGCTAGAGTGCAGTGGCATGATCATAGCTCACTGCAGCCTCTAACTCCTGGGCTCAAATGATCCTCCTACCTCAGACTCCAGATTGGCTGGGACTACAGGCTCGGACCACCATGCCTGGCTAATTTTTAAATTTTTTTTGTAGAGACTGGGTCTCACTGTGTTGCTCAGGCTGGTCTTGAACTCCTGGCCTCCAGCCATCCTCCTGCCTCAGCCTCCCGAAGCATGGGGATAACAGGCCTGAGCTACCACGTGTGATCTTATTATAGTTTTTAATTATATACTTGTGTGATTATTTGATTGTTTGTCTCCCTTACTAAGCTGTAAACTTCAGGAGAGACTGCTCACCAGGTACACAATAAACATTGACATAATGAAAATGCATATAATTTCTTAGTGAATGATATATATATTTTTTGAGACAGGGTTTTTACCCTGTTGCCCAGACTGGAGTGCAGTGGCACAATCACAGCTCACTGCAATCTCTAATTCCTGGGCTCAAGCGATCCTCCTGCCTCAGCCTCCCAAGTAACTAGGACTACAGGTGCATGTCACCATACCCCACTATTAATACTTTTTTAATTTTTTATAGACAGGGTGTTGCTATGTTGTTCAGCCTGTTATGTTGTCTCAAACTCCTGGCCTCCCAGATCCTCCTGCCTTGGGCTCGCAAAGTGCTAGGATTACAGGCCTTGTTAGACACAATCAGGCCACCACGCTCAGCCTGCCTCCATTCTTATATAATTAGCTCTTTCTCACCTTTTCGGCATCAGGTTAAATACTAACCCCACAGATAGGTCTTTTTTTTTTCCTATCTAAAAGATTTGGTTCCAAATCTTTCTCCATTACCAACACTTTCCATTTTAACTTCTTGATTGCTCTTATTCCATCTACTTTAAATTAAATTCTTATTTATCTGTTTTCTCCATTACAATGTAAACTCCGTGAAGCCAGGGATCATTTTGTTTATCATTTTTTCTACAGGGCCCAACACAGTGCTTTGCACAAAGTTGGCACCAAAGTAAGTTTATTATGTGATTTCTTATAGGATTTTTTTTTTGTCTTTTTCCAAGTTCATGCTTTTACCTATTATACAGTTACTAGCAACCTTAACGATCAAGAAATCTCACTCACATGTCCACATGCTCGACAATGATGTCTCCTTCGTGTCAGTGCATTGAAAGATTCTTTGCATTTCATACACATTGTCACTTCATTATCTCGGATCCACCTTGGGGCTCTTTTCCCTAGCTCAGCAGTCTAAAAAGGAAAGATTGATTCATTTTAATAGAAAAAAATTACTTCTCTTTTATTGTTATTTATTTAAAAGCACTTTAACAACTTTGTTCAAACCACATTTTGAAACTCAAGGAAAAGAAATAAAAGGTTCATAGGAGTTTAAGCAGTGTGAAAAGGCACTCAACTATTGCAGTCATTTAAGAAGGAATGAGATTCTGGCTAAACAGCCAGTTCTGACATTGTACAGGAAAAAGGCTGGATAACAAAATGATTAGATAGCTATTCTGCAACTGCAAAGAGATAAAAGGGCTTAAAGTTAAGAATTTAATTCAACTTACAGAAACCTCGGAGTGAATGTCATTATCTTTTGCAATTGCATTTCTGAAGGTTTCATGCCTTTGATGAAAAGCATCAATGGTCTCTTGAAGGGCCTAAAAGTTAAATACAAAGCACATATTAAAATTTCACCTGCAAATTAATAGATACACTTTACCAAACAAATATCTATGATAGGAATCACCTTCAAAAATGAATTTGTTCTAATGACTGTATATTAAACAAACACACCAATATGTACACATTTGTGTACACACAGAAAGGTTACCAAAAGAATTAAAATAGAAATCAGGCTTACCTTGATCCATTCTTCTTTGTCTTGCTCAGAACTAAAACAAAACAAAATTAAAGTGAATACAGAGAACATTAATGAATTACACCTGGTGAGTAAAACTATGCTTTATAGTTGTTCCAACTTTTTGGAAAATTCAGGGATGTCCTGGAAGAAATTACAATCAAAATTAAATAGAATTTCTGGCAAATGAACAAATAAATTCTCAAACAGAGGTTCAAACTATACACTGACTCTGGTACACATAAATGCTGATGGGGAGAGTCAAGTTTAGCTTCTATTAATATAATGCCCTGACATAAGTTTAATAACCACAATCTGGTTCTCCATATATCAGGCGACTCTGTATATCTAGCATTATACTGGATATATAGCAGCTAATCTTCCAATTTTCTAAAACACATGAAGGCTATTAAAAGCAACTAAATACAGCTCATCTTAGAAGAGATGATTATCCTTGAGAATCTAAAATAACTCTGTAAAGCCTTAGGGAGCTATTTAACATTTCCTTTGATAAACAATTTTATTTTCCTATTCCTAGGAGGCCTCAAGCAATACCATACCTAACCTATTATAGATAAAGCAAAGCATATAAAAATTTTAAATGCTGCAGAAAGGGGGTTTTTCACAGATTAATGTACCCCAGTGATTAGTAATTCTCCTCAGGGAAAAAATTTCCTTGACTGTGATCAAGTTCTCTTTTTTGTGTTAAGGCAAATTTTATTTCCTTACATAGACAGCTTCTGTCATATACCATATTTGAAAAATCCCTGTTGGTAGACTATGAACTGGGTAAGATCTCCAAATTGAAGGATTTTGACAAGTATCAAGGAGAGGGGTCTGCCTGTTTGCATGTGTTTGGTAGGCAGGGCCTGAATGTCACCTGCCTCATTCCCATAGGTATGAAATATGCATGAGATTGGTCAGAGGTTTGTTCCTGTGACAAAAACCACCTTTCCAGCAAATTGATTCCTGAGCACCATTGTGTGCCAGGAATGCCACTGGAATCCGTGCCTGTCAAGTGGAAGCTTCTACTTATTGTCCACCGGGGGCTTCAATCTTGCCCATTAAAAAAAATTGTCTCCATACTGCTTTGCAGTGCCTTGCCCTTCTGGCTCTGTTGCCCTTGGAGCATGGTTATTTGCTAGCTGCTTTTACCCTCTCAGATGGAAAGAAACCTGACAAGTCTTTAATGCTTTTTGTTTTACTTTTTTAGTTATGGCAGGTTGTTTTTTTTTTTTTTTTTTACTCTTTAATATACTTACTACTAGATTTTAATTTCCACTTAGAAATAGAGAACCATAATAGCATTCTGCATATAAAACAGAATACTTTTTATCCTTTTCAGTGTGTAAGAAGCAGCACAAATGTAAGAGGTCAGTCTTGAGGCTGACACATACCTTAGCAAGAAAAACGAATCCTTTTTTCCTAGTTGGCTTCAGAAACAAACACTCTTTAATCATCTCCAAATACACACCCAATTTTTGGTTCCACATAATCCCTGTGACACTGTGACTTTCTTGGAACTCCAATGTTTGTCTCCATTCTTGAGAGAACCATCATAGACTAGATGGAAAGTAATCACTTAATTCAGATCTTCAATATCACCATATAGTCATAAATGTAACTAGAGCAATGAGATTAGGGGAGTAAGAGATTTAAGGAAGAATGCCATGTTTCCAATACTGATTGGAATGTATCCCAATACTGTGTATTGGAATGTTATGAAGTGATGATTATCTAGACTTAGGAAAATTGCTCACTAGTCAGCCCCATCCTACAGAGAAAATAGCCTAACCCATTAATGGAGGACTTAAGTCTCTGTTTAAGCAAACCAAGAAATCTTAGAAATATCTCCCCTGCTGTTGCACACATCTCTTGAGCTTGCAGATTTGGAAGTATGCTGAAATTTCAGCACTTCATTCCTGCAATGAAGACTCCTATGATGATCAAAACTATTGATGAGTGTTCCCTGTTGCGGGGTCAATAACTTAGTGAATCAACCATGCAGGGAGGACTCATGCCAGCAGCCTTCAGCACAAAATCATACATTCTTCCCTTGGGTTTGAGGGGCTGGGGCCCAAAGCCCACCATGATAAGGTAGGAAAACCATTACCTTCAAAGCCAAGTCTGTCACCTTCTTAACTCAAGCTTGAAATGCTATCTGCTAATCTTCAAAGCAGTCCCTTGGCTATACCCTAAGTTATGGGAGGTTCAGTATATATTCTCTGTAGGAAACCAAAGAACTGGCTGTCTCTTTAAACTTTCCCAGCCTGCCATACCTTCCCATAAATGTAAACTGAACAGTTTCCGAACTCCCCGGGCACAGATTCCTGTTAAAATGTTTTATTCTCTTTTCAAAGTCTGAAGTTGAAGCCCTTAGGCATTTACTAAGTACAAATGTCCAGAATGAATTCACCTGAGCAGCCAGAACCACATGCTACTGGTGCAAAGGAACAGAAGGAGTCTATCTCTCCATGGATTCTAGGATAGCAACACTGATTAGAGCTGAAATTGGTACTTAACCCTCTGATCTGTGTGACCTCCTGGAGTATCTAAATTTTCACCATGTGGGGCTTTGCATGATAAATGCATGACTGTCTTCTAAAGCAGATATTCAGAACCTGACAGCATCCTGTCTTCCAGAGGTTCATGCATGAGGGAGCTGTGATCTACTGCAATGGTTCTCGTGTCTCTCCCTCTCCACCCCCAAACATGGTTACAGTTAAGGGAATGTTGTTAGCCAGCCCTTTCTCTCCCACTCAGTAAAACATGTAACAAGAGCCATACTTCCCAGAAGTCCTGGGTGCCAGAGGCCACCTGAACCCCAAATGGCTCCCTTCATGTATCCTCCACCTGTGGCCAGAGAAGCATTACCTTTGCCACCCTGCCTCCTATGAAGACTTCTCTCAAATGCCCACAGGCCCAAGAATGCAGAGCCTCTGAAGGATTCATAGTATAACATGGAAGAATAAGCATCAACAAACATTTGTGCACCAAAAGGAGAGATGCAAGGAAAATAGATTAGGAGAGAACTTTTTCCTGCAAGTCTAAAGATTCTGGCTTGATTGCAACAACTTCATCCTCTGAGGACCCTGTATTTTGGAAGAGGCAATCAACTTACTGAATGCTTATTGTCCACAAACTATTGTCTCAGGCACTGTGGAAGAATCGAGAGAGAGGAAGACATGATTCCTGCCTTTCAAGAGCTCACAGTTCTCCATTTATATCCAACCAGATTCCCGGAGATCTGTAGCATTCATATGGGAAAAACCCTCAGAACCATTCTGTCCTATGATTCATTCTGATGTTTTTGGAAAACTGTGTGATAGGAATGGCTCTCTTACCTGGCCTGGAGTTCCAATGTTCTCTCCTTCCCAGATACCTGGAAAGTATGTGGATATTCTTCGTTGTGAGTCTCTACAATTTTCATCCCATCGATGCCAACCCTTGTTCGAACTGTAAATTTAGAGCCCACCAAGCTGAATCTGGGCACACAGTACAGTAACATGTTGTTGAACTGCAAGGAGGCAGAACACACATCAATAAACAGGAAAATAATGAAAAGTGATCAATTTTAAAAGTATTCCTGCACAGAAATCCTAAGAAATATCTAGGGATATGGTACACTTCCTGCATGAGCAAAATTATTTACTACTACCTTAACATTTTATGCTTATATCAAAAAATCATATTTTTATTTATTTATTTTTTTTTTTTGAGACAGAGTCTCACTCTGTTGCCCAGGCTAGAGTGAGTGCCGTGGCGTCAGCCTAGCTCACAGCAACCTCAAACTCCTGAGCTCAAGCGATCCTCCTGTCTCAGCCTCCCGAGTAGCTGGGACTACAGGCATGCACCACCATGCCCGGCTAATTTTTTCTATATATATTTTTAGCTGTCCATATAATTTCTTTCTATTTTTAGTAGAGATGGGGTCTCGCTCTTGCTCAGGCTGGTCTCGAACTCCTGAGCTCAAACGATCCGCCCACCTCGGCCTCCCAGAGTGCTAGGATTACAGGCGCGAGCCACCGCGCCCGGCCAAAAAATCATATTTTTAAATTTTTAAAAATATATTTCTCTTTCATGGCTCATAAATCATTTATTGACACTTATGTAAATCATCATTTTGTATTATTGATTTATGTAAATTAGTTCAATAAATTCAGTAACAATTAAGGATCTTCTATGTATTAGGAACTTAAGTTCTTAACTTTGTAAGTTAAAGCCCTTATACAACAGAATTTCTAAATGTTATGTCTTAGAGGGCAAGTCTCAAATAATTGTTAGAAGAAAATATTAATATTTAGCAGTCATTTTTTAGAGTGTTTAATGTTAACTTTTTTTAAAACAGCCAATTTATTAATTCAATTTTATTAGAACGTGGGGTTTAGACACTAAACTCCACTAAAAAGTAAGTCTCGGCCAGGCGGGGTGGCTCACGCCTGTAATCCTAGCACTCTGGGAGGCCGAGGCGGGTGGATCGCTCAAGGTCAGGAGTTCGAGACCAGCCTGAGCAAGAGCGAGACCCCGTCTCTACTAAAAATAGAAAGAAATTATATGGACAACTAAAAATATATACAGAAAAAATTAGCCGGGCATGGTAGCACATGCCTGTAGTCCCAGCTGATCAGGAGGCTGAGGCAGAAGGATTGCTTAAGCCCAAGGAGTTTGAGGTTGCTGTGAGCTAGGCTGACGCCATGGCACTCTACCCGGGCAACACAGTGAGACTGTCTCAAAACAACAAAAACAACAATAACAACAACAACAACAAAAAGTAAGTCGCATGGCCAAGATCCCTATTTTATACTCGATCACACAATGCTCCACAACTGTATAATGAATCCTTGAATTTTGCTTAAGAATTTATTACATATGAATTTACTGAAAAGCCATCAGTTTTATCAAGGCCTTTAAAGATAGAGCCTTATTCTTTATAAAATCTACTTTAAAAATGAATAACATTATTTTGAAACTGAATCAAATTATGCACAGTGCCTCATTTCTAGTCAATAATAGGCCTTGCTAAACAGGACGATGAAAAATATGTTGGACAGCTGACATGATACAATCTCACTTTCAATGACTTTGTGAAAGCATTTCGTTCCATTTTGAATATGTTAAAACATGCAAAGAAATGAAACTCTAAATATTTGAGTTAATTTGAGTTAATCTAATCTCTAAGATTCCTTAGAGAAGGTCCATTCTTATCTTCCTATTTTATATTTGTTGTTTCTTAGGTTGTTTCTAGGGTTACATATATTTTTCTAAGACGAGAGCAATTAAGGAGTAAAAAAAAAAAAAAATTATCTTTTAAAATTTACTATCCTAACAGCATGTGCTCTAAATTCAATACAATTTGGATTTTACTTGCTTCAGCAAGGTTTATCAATTTGTTAATTTTTCAAATTTTCTCTAAGATTTTACTTTAAGTGAGATTTCAGCTGAGTGCTATATGGTAGTGTAGACTCTGAGGCCAGACTGAGCATTCAGGCCTCCACCCTACAGCTTATGAGCTGTGTAAATACTCATGCCTCAAGATCATTACCTGTGAAAGTCACGAGTTGCTGAGAATAAATGAGGAAGCAAACGTGAAGTGTTTAGAATAGTGCTTTGCACATACTAAGTGCCCAAATTCAACATGTCTTCTCATTTTATTCTCTTTTGGGATTTAAGTCTAGACTCCTCCTGCTAGCCCTCTGTTTGGCTTAACACTGCCATGACAACAAGAAACATCGATGGGTGTATAAAACATTCCAACATGTTTATGCGACACAGCCTATTGCATTCATTCTGAAAGTCAATGCCTCACCAGTTGTTTCTCATATATTATTTTGTAACTTCCTGTAACCAGTGTCATACGTTTCAGTTCCACACTGGAGAATGTAGAAATAAAAGCCTGCATGTATTTTAGATATATCCAGTATCACATTTCACATTTATATTTCTATTCATAGAAAAGAACCTACGCCTTTATCATTAACTGTCCACTGGATTTAAGTGTGGCAATCACAGCCTCATTGTAGCACACAGATTCTAGAGATTTGGAAAAACTCTGAAAGCTTCTCATCACCATCCATACCATAGTTTGATTAAGGCACCAGCTTGCTTGCTAACTCTTCGTGTTAACATTTCTTTCCCTCTTCTGTCAAGGCCTTCTCAGGAGGAGATTTGGTCAAGGCTGTACATGCTACAGGAGCTGCAAAGCTACCTCCATAAGGATAGAGCTCACACTTTCAAGACATCAACAATAACCAAATTGTTTCTGCACACAGAGTGACAAATGTACTGTTATGGCATTACATTTCTGAGTTATCTGATACTTGTGCTCCAGTTGGCTTTATAAAGTTCAGCAAAGTCATATTATTTTATAGAAACACAAGTCTATGAATATGAAGGTTCTTAGCATTTGTTTTTGGTAGTTATGCTCATATAAGATGACAGATTATCTTACAAATGTGTATGTTTCTCTTTCCCTTTCTTGCTCTCAGGACTACATTCCCTATATTATATTCTAAGTGGAACTTCATGTTCTAAATTGTCAATAACTAGACAGTAATCTTACACAATTCTGATCACTATCTAATGCTAGTCAACAAATATCCTTTTCTTCTTTGTCCAGGTGAAAGTGAGAATTTGTGCAGGATTTGAAAATTTGCTTACAAAGGTGACACCATATATGTGAAGAAATCAGGTAGCTAAGTCTTGTTCCCTCTGTGAGCCTTGGTCCTATAACAAAAGCCACCATCACCTTTCACAAAGAGAATTAATTCTCTCTGGGTTTCCCCTAATACTGAAAGAAGTTATAGCAACTATAGCATGAAGTATATCAAATTTCCCTTTCAGTGCAGAAGATTCCCTTTTCTTCCACACCCACAGCTCAGAAGTAGTGATCGGTAAAGCAGTCTCACACTGGAGAGGCAATTTGTACAAGTCCTTGGTTGTGACAAAACCTAGAAGCAAATCTCAACCTTACTGAAAATGTAGGGAGAGTCCCTTTTCTTGATCTCCAATGCTCTTTAAGTATTTAAGTGTCTTAAAATATACTTATTTGACCGAAATAATTCAATATCATGTTCTCAGCAGTGACAACTTTATTTAAAATTTATTTTAAAAGGTAGTAGTATATTGTTGGAGAAAATTTCCAGAGCCTGGTCTGTGTTCAAAGTTTAAGTAAGGGGGAAAAAAATCTGAATCTATCAAGCTACAAGGAAATAAGGAATAGAACTCCGACAGGCTAAAAATAAAAACTCGGGTCATTCTATGGGATAATTTGGTGATTAAAAAAAAAGTTCAGATGTCAGATGTGTTTATTTAGTTAACAGAATATCTTAGTAAACAGAGTATGGTTTGAATGTGTTCCAGAAAAATCATGTGTTGGAAACTTAATCCTTAATGCAAGTGTTGGGAAGTGTAGCCTAATGGGAGGTGTTTAGGTGAGAGGCTCCACTAATCCATGAATGGATTAATGCCTGCTACAAAAGTGCTTCAGGCTGTGAATTCAATTTCTTGCTCTCTCGCCAAGTGATGCCTTCTGCCATGGGATGATACAGGAAGACCATCCTCAACCAGATTCCAGCCCCTCAACCTTGGACTTCCCCGCGTCCAGAACCGTAAGAAATAAATCTCTGTTCTTTATAAATTACTCAGCTCAGGTATTCCATTATAGCAGCACAAAATGGACCAAGACAGTACCCCATATTAATTTAAAAAAGGGAAAAAGTACTGTGTGGAGGCAAGCAAATATACAAACACATGAAGATCACTGGAAATTGGAAGTCAGATTCTAAATATAATTTGCCTTTTCACATAAACGTACTATCCCAAGAGTAGGAAATAGAAAGGTAGCCCTCATTTTCTTTCTAGAGAGAACAGAAAAGAAAAATGGTACTTCTGAAGTTTCTACATATAAAAGAACAAGATTCTCCCTGGGAATAGAAGTGTGCTGGCAAGAGAAGAGATTCTGTGACAGGTACAGTACTGGAGAGGGTGGATTAAAAGAATGAACGCTATACTGGAAATGTTTCTAAGATGGGTCTTCAAAAGATGAATGTGACCTTCCTAACACGCCTGCCACGTGACCCCATTCTCCTGGCAGGCGATGGCTCGATATGCTCCATAGCTTAAAGTAACTGGAAAAGATGAGTCTTTTCCTCAAAGTCACCAGCTGTCATGTTCCCCACCAAGGGCTCTTCACCATCTGCCCTCCCAAGAGCTGCTTAATTTGGCTCACATCAAGATATGAAATTATTTCCAAAATAATTCCCAAATGTGAAAATTAAACCAAGGCAATTGGTTAGACACAGAGCTAAAAGTTTAACTACAGAGAATGTAACACTAATGAGGGAGAGAGGAAAAGGAGAGTCACCCATGCACCTAATAGGTAAAGACAGAGGGAAGACACTGACTCCCAGGGATTTTGCCCAGAAGAGTGTATTAAGCACATCTTTTTATTTTGCATGTTTGATGCTTTGACACCTTAAGGCCTTGCTGACACTGAAGAGACTGCCCCTCCCAGGAGTACCTAATTCTTAGGGATAGTAAAGGACTCACCTTTCATGTGGAAACCAACCAATCCAGAGCCCACCTCCCAACCGCCTCCTTTATCCAGCTCTTACTCTTTGGGACCATTATTTCCCTGCCCTAATCACCCCAGGGCCTAGAGAAATATCCAAGCAGCCAGTCCTAAGCCTGCTACCTATCTCTCCCATTCCTTCCTGTGGAAACCATGATGAAGGCTCTTGCTCACATTTTCTGCATGTCCCCTGCTGCCCTCCCCCTTCATGGCATGGCATGCCCGCCTCTTGGGATCTGTCTTTTCAATGGCAATTGTCTCCTGATCTGTTGGCCTTGCCACACCCGAGCAATAAAACCTATATTTTACAACAGATCTCTGAAAAGAACTTGGAACCCTGACACCCTTGTTTTCTATTTGGCTCACTGTACAAACTGTGAATGATAAAACATTTCTGTTTAGCTCAAATAATTCCAAAACATATTATGAAACCTTGTACCCATTTCCTCCTCCCCAACAGCCCTAGGCAGCCACTGATTACATCCTGTCTCTATGCATTTACCTATTCTGGGCATTTCATGTAAATGGAATCGTACAGGATGTGGCCTTTTGTGACTGGCTTCATTCTCTTGACACAATGTTTTCAAGCTTCACTCATGTACATGAATCAGTATTTTATTTCTTTTTATTGATATATAACATTCCAGTGTATGGCTATACCACATCTTATTTACCCATTCATCAGCTGATGGATATTTAGGTGGTTTCTACTTTTTGGCTATTACAAATAATGCTTCTATGGACAAGGATGTCCAAGTTTGTGTGTGGACATGTTTTTAATTTTCTTGAGTTATACAAAACTTGGAGTAGAACTACTGGGTCATATGGTAACCAAATGTGCTTTTAAAAAATGACTGAGAGACACTGAATACCCCTCTGCATGACAATTAGTTTCTATAAATTTTCCTTTCTTGGGAGGCTGGAAATAGACAACAAAAACCTAAGCTCTAAATGACAACTCCAGCTATGGCTGAAAAAGACGTGAATAACATTCTGAGCTAGTCACTAGGCAGCCTCTTTACCGATGTGTCTTTGTTTCCTTGCCTTTAGTAACAATCATAACAGCAGCTCACATTTATTGAACTCATTAGTCAATGTTGGCTTACTCTGTCAACGCTAGCTATAAATATGATTCTTATCATCTTATTATAGAAAGGAACTGAAATTCATTAGGTAACAAAGAATAAAGGTCATGTGGACAGATACTAAAAAAAAAAAAAAAAAAATAATGGCCTGGATGTTGCAGGGAGAGCTCTTACATTTGAGATAAATCCCAGACTAATTGTCATTTCCAGGAAGTGAAGGAAGGGACCAAGGACTGACTGCAGTGAAAAAGAACTATGTAGCTAACTTTTCCTATGGATATCTTAGACACAAGTCTTATAACCTTGTCTATGTATTTTTTTTAACCTAGAGAGATAAAAAAATAGTGACTTAAAGAGGATTAAGAGGAGAATTTTCAGGAACTATTAATAGTATGCCAATGAAATATCCAGGGAATGGTACCCACCTGTAAGAATGAAAGGAAAAATTTGAAACCAGCAAACGAAGGATTTCAAAAGTACATCATATCCCACACATATGTCAAGTCAAATTGTCTTCACTGTGTGTTGCTGAAGTAAACCACACCCATTAAGTATACAGAAAAATTACAGAAAAGTATTACTTCAGTTACTTAGAACATTCCCTTTTACGGAATCCTGGCAGTGCTGATTAAACCACGTTAGATTTCATTGCTTTGGTAAGCAAATATCCTACCTTTCCAATATGTATGCAATAATTTTTATGAATTATTCTTATGTTACTTGCTGACACTATACTACTCACTAAGAAAAGGTAGCGTTCTTGTGCTGATGTGTTCCGAGCAGCTAGTTTGAGGATCTGTCCTTCTTTTATTAGTTCATTTGAAGGGTTCACAATGTCTTCTTCTTCTCCCAACATTTCATAAATCTCTAAGAGTTTCTTTAGGTTCTCCTAGGAAATTAAAACAAAACACAGCAAGATCAAATATAAGAAGGTTTCAACTTAGTGGCTTTAGTAATGCTATGACCTTCACTAAAATCTATACAACTCAGAAGGTTTTAAGAGTGAGCATACATTTTGGTATAAAATGCATCACTTATCAGCAAGTCAAAACTTCTCAGAGAAGAGGGGAGAGGATTATTCGAGATAACACTGAACGTTTTATAAATATTCTTTTTTGTTTACCTATTTCAATTTACTTTCGTCCAAAACTATAGATAGTATTGGGCTGTATTACTGCCAACTGTCTAACCAGAGGGTTCCTGTCTCCTCTGAAAACCACTTACCATTTTTCTTATTGCACTATTAGAATGGCTTGCTGCTGTAGAAATAATTTCAAGCGATTCTAAATGGGAAAAAAAGAAAAGTAAATAAATATTCCTTGTCCTTCCTGTGCTACTATAAAGCTCAATAACTTAACACACTAAAATAAGAAACTTGAGACCAATGACACTACAAAATTAATGGCAATTAGCATTTACAAACCGGATACTTTCAAAAGTTCATTCGTAAGCAGATTATTTGGAACTTAAAGGGTATTTCCTTATAAAAGGTCAGATACGACGATTAGGCTCACAGACTTAACTGGCCTTATTATAATGAACCTTCAAAATTAACAAGCATTTACCGTGCATACTAACTTTGATCCAAGGTACTTTGCCAGACACTTTCATAAAAGTACCAATTCTTACACATCCCGCTATGATACTGTGGGGCCAGATTTAAACCCGGGTCTTCTGATTCAAAGGTCTAAAACAAGTTAGCAGTAAGTATTTTACTAGTTTTATGAGCAAATTAACCACTCAACATAACCGACTTTCTTTAGGAAAATGCACTCAGTTCTAGCCTAGATCAAGGAATCTTCTGAAGCCAGTGTTGGAGGGTTTTGTTGCTGGGGCAGACGGCACTGAGACACGGGAATGGGAACCCTTGCTACGGACATCAAAGGAGTGGCAGGAGCTGCTGGTGAAGAGCTGCAGAAGCCGAGGCCTTCTGCTGGACCAACCCCAGGGAGTACCGCTCAGCCCTAAACAGGTCTTGTTTTCTTCTTTTCTTTTTGGTCTTGTGCATACTGGCCTGTTCTGGACTACACTTTCTGTCTTCTCTGCACTGCTGAACAGAATGCACTTTTGTTGCTTTCCCCTCTACTTTTAGGGCACTAAAAGCCCGTCTGTGATTTCCTTAGAATTTTAGTGTAAGTAGCAATGGGAAATCAAAGAGAGTAATAAAATGCCCTACTAGGTCACCAACTTTTTCATTTTTGACACAGGCATCTTGGGGGAAGGCAAAGTCTTTGGGTATAGAAACACTGAATTTTTATTTACATTTTAGAGAACTATTCTGATTTGAACAATTCTGTGCACTTGATACAGGATCCAGGATAGAGGGCGACAAAGTAAGATGGGCTGGGGCCATTCTCAAGGGATGAGGCGGAGGAAGAGCAATGCTGTTTCCCACCTCCATGCCCACCAGCACCCAGGCCAGCTGGTGGACACGTGGGTTGAGGCAGAGTTCCTAGGAAGTGGGAGGCTAGGGGCAGATGGCAAGTCAGGTTCATTCTAAGCTGTAGAAGGAGAAAGGGAAGAAGAGAAGTTTCTGTGGTCACTGAGTCACTGGATAGTGGAAAAAACATATTAGACGGCTAGTATTCAACCAAAGACTCAGGTTCCAAGACCAGAGATAATGTTTTGTGTTCCTCAACTCTGACCAAGATTCACTTATAATAGAAGATAAGAAAGTATAAGGGAAAGTAGCAATGTTTTAAGACTATATGCCAGTATTGTTACTACTTGTTGAAAATCAAGCCATTTCTTTTTTTAAAAATTTATTTGTAGAAATGGGGGTCTCACTGTGTTACCCAGGCTGGTTTCAAAGTTCTGGGTTCAAGCAATTCTCCTATCTTGGCCTCTCAGAGTGCTGGGATTGCAGGCATGAGCCACCATGCCCAGCCACAAGCCGTTTCTATTTCTTAAATTTTCATTCATCCCTTTACATTACAGTCAATGGATTTTTAAAAGTGCATAAGAAAACTAAAATGCTGACACTCATAAGCATTAAAAAACAAACCCTTTCATTATAATATAATGAGAAAATAAAAGGTATCTAACAGAATTGTAATGAAGTTTTCTTGGAGAAAATGTTATCAAACAGTAAAAAGCACCTATGTCTTAGGGTAGGTGGAGCCAACTTTATTTAGGTTATTTTTACACAGTAAATGTCACCTTCACTTTCTTGGTATGCATCAACTATCTAATTAAACTGCAGCACTTGTAATTCTGAATGGCTGTATTCTTCCTGTGAGAAGGTAATTGTGTTTTGCTATTCCAGATGTCTCTAAGACTATAGTTTTATATTTTGGAGCTAGTGATTAAAGTGAAACCAACATGAGAAATGTGATTTGCATTGCTCTAAACTTTCGATTTTGGCTGAAAAGTGGCTTGCCTAACCAAGGTGCTGATAACAATTTCCAATGAGACTATTTTCTGACAGCGATATTTGACTACAGTAGCCATAAGACACATCTCGCTTTGGAATCACGAGGCTGCTTGCCAACTGATTATCCAATAATGGGGAGGAGGAGGAAGCATTTACTTTTAGCATCATTCCAGTCTGGGGAGTCGGACGGCAGTTTCCTTAGGTAGTCCTTCAGGAGCAGCTCATACCGGGGAATCCGCTGAACAGGTTCTAGCATGTGATGCTGCAAAGTTAAGCTCCCACAGACTTTCTGTTTCTGTAATGAGAAAGGTTTTAAAAGAAACATTTAAAAAAAAAAGGTCAGTCTAAAAACTCACTCTAATACAGAACTTTCATTAAGGGCAATACTTTCCACAAAATACAGTTAAGCATCACCTGCATTAGATATATTTGGTATTCTTTTAAAAATGCAGATTTCTGAACCCCACTACAACCTATGAAATCACAATCTTTGGAGAAAGAGCCTGAGAATATGCATTTGAAAACACCCCGTACGCTTGTAACATTAAAGAAAATTCCCGATTGCTGGCAATCATTTCGATTAGTCACCATAAGGGTTTGTGAAGTCACATTATTAAATCACTCTACAGAGATTTTCAAAAGACGCGCCTATTTAATGAGGTTCACTAAGCAAAACTATATTAAATGACTTTGGATTCAACAGAAAGTATTTCATAATAAGGCTGTCATAAATGTCATTTCCTCTGAATTTAAAAAAGAATTCATATAGAAAAATGGCAAGATCTGGGCATCTTATCTGTCAGGAAATTTTCATTTTTCATTATTAGGTCAAGGCATTCTTCTTCATTAGAAACCAAACTCTGTAAATAGAACTCCATTTCTTAGGGCAATAGTAGGTCTGTATCACTTGCTTTCGGTAAGCTGTTAACATAAGAGAAGAAAAAATATGTTCTTGTTCATATTAAACAAAGCAGAAATCTCATTAAAATATTTAATGAACTCATGCCAGGATCACGGCACTGCATAGTATAAAAGTTACATTAAGACATGATGTTTGCATTTAAAGCAAACAAATAACTAAAGGCTGCACAGAGAAGGGAACATTGAATACAACATCTGACGAGTGCAGGCTTTGGTGGGAAGGGAAGTGAGAATGACTAGGAAGCAAGTCCAGGAAGACAAACCTGAGCGAATAGGCCCAAGGCAATGGAGCATGAAACACGTTCAATAAAAGGGGGCGGTTTGGGTGTTTTGCCAAATAGGGTAAGTGTAGGGAAGTAGGGGATGAGGAAGAAAGGGTGATACAAAGTAATAATGTCAAGAATCTTTAGAGCCTGAGTTTAGATTTGCTTCATCTGATAATGTAGGTTTTTGTGCAAGGGAGTGACATCATTAGATCTGAAGCTCTTTTAGATTAACCTACTGCATTGTGGCTTTAGGGGGATTTGAGGAAAATAGTTTGGAAGTTATTAATATTAGTGTCGACTAGTATTAATAAGAAAGTAATAAGCACCTGAAACTCGCATGAACACTGAGGGAATTAATAGCTTTCCTGAAAAAAGTGTAAGACAAATAATTTTACAAATTTAATTATCTCATTTGATTTCCCCCAACAAACTTAATATATATCCAGGAAAATATTACTGATTTCCAAAATTTCTACATGAAGAAACTGTGGCTCAGAGAAATTAGGAGCGTTTTCTAAGGTCAAGCGACTATAAGTAGCAGATTAGAATTCTAAACTAGGTTAGCTGATTCCCAACTGACCACTCTTTTTACAGCCCATGTCATTTTCTTATAATATGGAGAAAACAGACATTGCAGA